>NC_067121.1:28742033-29045063 GCF_021347895.1 Acanthochromis polyacanthus
CTGCTCTGTGTCAGAAGTGCTTCTTCCAGGAAAACATTGTGTGCTCACCTCTGAGAACACATTGCAGTGAGGAAACGGCGCTGTCTCTGCCTGAGGGGCGCAGTTTGAAAACGCTACAGATTTCACGTGTCAGATGAGAGTGAGGAAGGTAGTTTGCAAACTCGACATCGAAATGTGTGTATAAGATAAAGTTGGTCACTCGTGTGGAGTTATGGGCTTTTGTGTGTGAAACGGCAGCAGTGATTTAGTATCTGCTTAGAGGAAGCATCATTCTACCTTTGTCGTACCAGAGCTTAACGTGATGGAAAATGTAAAAATGCTTCTTTGTGATACAGTTGTTGTATATCATTGGTGTTTGTGCTTTGTTGTGTTGCATTGTCCATGTTCCTGACCCAGCCGGTACAACTAGTCAAACCAATCTTCTCGAATTTTACATGTTGAAAGACTAAAAATGATGAGAAAAAGTAAAAACTACAAAAACATTCCATCTGACTGTAGCACTCAATATTGTATTTCATTGTCAGCTGCTCCAGTCACAAAGCTACAGTGTTATTTTTTTGGATGTTATCTACTTGTTGGTTGCCACGTCTCCCCTATTTCTTGTCAAAAGAAAATAGCCAACTTGTTATTTCAGTCTTCTGACTTCTGTACTTCCCTGACAACTACACAGCATGAATCCATGGGCTTTAGACAGTCTGTTATGATTGTAGCAGAATACCTACATGTCTGAAATCTCATTTTCAGAAATTTTTTGTGAAATATACTATATAAAACCTAATGTCTCAGGCTACTGCATGGACCATTCTGTTAAAATACAGCTCCTATTAGATATGCTCCCCTGCTAGCATATGGCCATTGCTCTGTTTAATCCTCCTGTAAGCTACACAGAGCAAAGCCGGTAAAAATTTTGTTGCAGTATAAAAATGTTCAGGTAGAAAACTTTATGCTTTGAAGGAACAAAAATAATTTCATCGGTGGAGTTTAATTTGTAATCCTGACCCAGGCGTTGCTGTGGCACAATGGAAACTGCTGTGTTTGAGCCCAGAGGGGAAGATGATGTAACACTGCATCAGTGTTTCTCAGTGTTACTGCAGGTTGTTTTCACTATATGGCATTAATGTAGTTGGTTGTTATTCAGGCTTTCAATACTTGCGAATCTCGCGGTTCCTCCAAGTAGAGGCTTCCTAATTAACTCCCTTTTATTTCTCCTCATTTCTGTTTCTTATTTGTTTAGATTTTTCTCCATACTTCTATTCTTTTGTGTCTTCTTGCTGGCAATTGTTAACTCCCTCCCCAACTCCCACAGCTTTCTGAGCAGCTAAACAACTTTTGAAAAATGCCAGGGGAATGAAATCGCACTGGGAGGTGTGCAAATGTGTCATATGCCCATGTCAAGAGGATCTGCTGTTTATAACCTGCATTATACAAGCCATGACAAACTCTGTAAATGGTGTTAGTAGTTTTTTAGACACAGCTTCTGAAAAATGTGAGTTTTTGCTTGTGTGCATTTCAAGATAAGGTAAGATATGCTTCATTGTCCCTGAGGGGAACACTCACAGAACTGAATATTATGCAGTTACATAATCTAAATATGTACACAACATAGATCAAACACAAACGGCATGCTACAACTCTACCTCTTGTGCATAAAACAGACTCTATTTCTGCAAAATCTAATGCAATGACTATGACAGTATGGTCTGTAGGTGGCAGAGCATATTCAAAATTAAACAGTAAAATAAAATTAAACAGATATCAAATCAATCAAATAAACTGAAACTAAATATTTAGTCAGTGTTGCACATGAAACATTATGGATAACACTGTAAAAGAGCAGGTATATTTAAAACCTCTAAAACAATAAAAGGGTGAAAATCAATTGTGCAAAGAAGACGGAGGTCATAAATCAGATATTATAAATCGCAGTGAAATGAGAGAAAGTGAACAGTCTTAAGCGTGCTATAATTCAGTACTGATGTGGTTAAAATGAAGAGATGTTCAATTCATGTGTGAAATTACTCAAGCTCTTTGTTCAGTAGTATTGCAGACAAGCATTTGTGACATATGGGAGTTTGAGCTGACTTGTTTTGCTTTTATTTGCTCTAAAACGTCTTCATATACAAGCAGACGACAAATTAAAGGCAAAGTCAGGAACCTTGACACATTTTCACTCTGGTTTCTGTCTACTTATTCCTTTAGGGAGGGATCACTACAGATCTGTTCTCAGTTCTTCTCATTGATCACATTCATCCTGATGAAAAACTTCGATAATTACAGGTGGGGTCTTTCCTAGAATGGCAGTGTCTCCATCCATAGAGCCGCTGAATGGCTTAATGAAAATGATGTTAATCAGGTGCGATGGCCTTTTGCAGTCGCCACGTCTTGACCTACTTGAACGCTCATTGGAGATTTTGGAGCGACATGTTTGACTGTGCTCTCTACCATCATAATTAAAGTACTAAATGAGTGAATATCTTTTGGAATAATGGTCCCTGCAGTGGAGTTCCAGAGACTTGGAGAACCAATATCTAGGAGGACAGAAGCTGTTCTGACAGCACATAGATGAATATTATTATACTGATGCTTTCAGGAAAATGTGCCCGTTTACTCTGGCTACCGACTAGCCTGGTGATTTTCAAATTTAGCCACTGTATGATTGATAAAAACTTCTCTTTTCTTATCTTATACACCTGATGGAGCCTTAAGTACTTGTCTGATTACTGTTGCCTCACAGATAGAATTTAAAAACAAGTACTTTTTTTAGCATCTGCCATTTTCACCACTATTTTTGCCATGTTGTTGACTCCAAATTTGATTTTTATGGTGCTTTCTCTCAGTAGGTATGCCTAAATTGTCCTTCACCTTAAGGTTAAATTGGTTGTTTTATGATATATGTACATATATCCATATGATTTCTGGAGAAAATGGGTCTACCTATCGGACCAATAAGTTATTCTTTGTGGTGTATTTCTATGCACAAAAGGAAACACCTTAGCATTTGTCTAAAAATTGCATTACAGTGGGCCGGATGTTTCTGTATTTGAATGGAGGCTGAAGCAAAGCTGCTCACAACTCAGTGTGCTGTAATGACTGTGTGATATCAGTGGTGTATTTGAACAGATAGAGGAAACATATTTTGACAGGACTGTCAAAATATGCTGTCTTTGATATCATATTCCTGCAATATGTAACTTTCCCTGGGAAGAGGCCTCGAGGCAGTGTAGCGTATTGTTATGCCAGCGCTCTTCTCCCTCAGTTGGTTGACTTTCCCCAGCACATGTTGCCCATCCTCATGTCCAGCCTCAGATATCGTAACATGTAGCCCGAGGCAGAGATAACCAACACCTTTCCTGTGCTGGAGTTGCTGTTCTCACCTTGAGAATCCCATTTTAGTGAAAAATTATCAGCAAATGGCACAATGAGCATCAATAACATGGAAATAAGGCATGTTCAGAAAAAGGTCAAAATCAAATTCACGTATGTAATGAGGGAGAAATCTGACTGTGGTTTAAAAAGCCACAGACAGAGAATGTGTGTTTTCTTATGAGCTCCCAATGTTTAGGAATTATTTAAAACAATGGCAGGATGGTAAGCAAGGGGAAGGTTTTTCCCTCCCTTTCCACCCAACTGGATCCAGTATTAGAGGGCTGCCATTGGATTGCAGTCATTTATCTTTCCTATGTGTATATGGCATTATGAGTAATGGTACTTTCACGCTTTTCAGCTCCCTTGATTACTTTGGCCCCCACTCCTCCTCCCTCATACCTTTTTATTCCAATGACATATTCTTTCAAATGTAATCCGGACAACTTTGACAAAGTCAGATGCAAACTGCAGAGGATTGAAAGTGAACATAAGGCCGGCAAGGAGAGGCAGAGGTTCTGGAAATGGCACAACCTTTAAACAACAGAAATGAAAGGGTTCTGATGCTATTAGCTTGACTTTGCTGAGGGACTGCTGGCTACATTTTCCTGAATTTTTATCCTTGAAGTCAGTCAGTGCGCATATTAACATCATGTACACGGTATTCTGTCACATTCTCACAATGTTTCATTTTCTAGTCTTTTTAACAATGACTTTGCCAGACAGCTTGGTGACAACTAGAAAGCAAAGAGCCATTTTCAAGCAGAAACATAGTTTTCACAATAAGGAAAGCATAGCTAAGAAAACAACTGAAGTTGAAAGTCATCGCTCCGCAATATGATGAGATTCTTTTAAAGGAATCTGCCTTCACCATTGTTATTACTGGGCAGTTGAAGCAGTGCTGTAGCAATGGCAGCCTGTTTAGTTGGCTGGCCGACTGCTGGTCAGTGCCCACTTTTTGGTGCAGCTCCAGAGATGAATACTGCTGGGGAAAGCCTGATTAGTGTTACTGACAGCCCATAGATCTTAGCTGGCTCGCCCTCGGCCTAGCCTCCCTGCTTCTCCTTTGTCTCTCTGAATATCTCATCATGCATACACGTGGCCAGTGTATCTGCAGATTCTGAAAGGATTTATATAAAAATTTTAAAATGCCACATGAAAGTTATTCAGTTGCTGCATTTAAATCCATGAGTTTTTCCAACCAAGATTCAAAAGGACTGAAGATCCACTTCCACCAGTCTTGTTGAAGCTTTTTACAAAATCTAAATGTCTTCCTCAGCAGACAGAGGGGAAGACTGGTAAAAGCTGTTGTTTCCATGTTCAAAATATAGTTCTTGCTAGACAGATACGTGCTGTTTTTCACACATAATGTTTTGGGTGCGATCATTTGAAATACTGGTTTGAAGAGGGCCTCGTCCTCATCCTTTCTGTTACATCTGTCTCTCCCACATTTCACAAACATGCAGCTGGGGATGAGATGATGAAACAACCATGAATCGGGCTCTAAATTCCGGCATAATGCAAAAGTAGATGCCTGAAAGGAAGTGCCCCTCTGTAACTTGAGCAAAACTAAAGATGGATGATAGATTAAAGAAAAAAAACCCAGCATATTCTGTAATGTCTTAGAAAGGTGGCACCATGTGTTTCTTTAGGCTCAGGGATTTAGGTTTTTCCTTTAACTTGTCACCTGTCTGTATTGTCAACTAAACACTTTCTTGTAGAATGTGAGACACAAATCTCTGAATGCCTCTGTAGACATGACTGTACAAGAAAATGTTATGTTAAAGGACGATGTGCAGGCACAGAAACAAGATGTTCCGAAATGGCAACAGTACTTCATTTGACTTACGATGCTTTGTGGGATTCAACAGAGGCTTCTGCACCAGGGTGGCTATAGCTAATTCATCCAACTTGATCTTAAATCTTAACTCTATATCAACTGCAGATGAAATCTATTCTCTTGAATTGAGGAACTAATGGAGCTTTCAGTACATTATCCAAACATCAAGAGCTAAACCTGCTGAGAAACGGAATGAAAAATGACACCTTTCTACAAACGCACACACACTCACACACACAGTCTGCAGTCTTTTCCTGACATAGCAGGGTGCATTCACTGGCCTGTCAGAATTTTCTTCTTCTATCTGTTTGTGTTTGTGTGTGTCCTCTGCTGAGGTGAAGCCCTAATGGTGAATGCTCTTATCTGTGCTGGTACTAAGGAAGAAGTGGCAGAGGAGCAGCATGTGGTCGTATGGATTAAGTGTATCAGTGTGTCTACTTAAGATGGTGTAAAAAGATGAAAGTCTCTTACCACTGTGACACTTGCAACTTAAAGCTGGGTTGCCTCGACTTGTATAATCCTACTCTTTTCACTTCTTCCATGTGGCCACTTGACAGTGTATAATAACTGGATCAGTTGCACTTTCAGGTTGGAAGGGTAGTGGTGGCAGTGTAAAGGCTGGGTTAAGCTTGTTGTATGCTTACGGCGTCTGCGAGGTCCGTGCGGCTCCACGTGGATAAATAACATAATTTTAGCAGCCACGCCCCCTCGAGCGGTCATTGTCACAAGGAAAATTTCCACTTAGTGCACCTCCACATTTTTGTAACTACGAGCTACAAGGACAGAGCCGCGCGGAAAAACATGGCAGAGGACCAGGACCTAAAATTGTGTTTGCAAGTCTGTTTCATGTTATAGTTGTATGAAGAGTTCTTTCAAGCGTAAGCACAAAAAATACATGGTCAGATTTGGGCAAATAACATGCTTTGGTGGCCACTTTCACATGTTAAGGCCCGGTCACACCGCCCGAACTTTGCTGGAGCGTTCCTGGAGCGGTGAAAAAAATTCATCACCGCTCGTAACCGTTCACCACTGTTTAACAGAAGTTGGCCCCCGTTAAAGCAACGCCGTATACGCTCGGCCACCGCTGATGTTTCTGGAGGGGCCCTCCTACCGCTCCGAAAGTTTTGAGCTGCACAAAATATTGCGAGCGGTGAGGAGGGGGCAATTTTCCGCCCCGGCAAAGTTCACCCCCGCTCCACCAATGCCCAGTCAAAGTTTGGCACCGCTAGACGTAAGTTTGTGGACGCTTGGGTCCGCTAGGCCAACGCAGAAATCTTGAACGCTGGACCACCACTGCTTCGCCAGTGTTGCCCGGGCGGCGATTAAACGTTGCACGAACTTCGGTGGAGCGGTTGTAAGCGTTTTACGAGCGGACACGGGGTTGCTGGAATGGTGTCGGGCGTTTGAAGCAGTGATCCATGGCGGTGATGAACTTTGGTTTGGCGTTGGTATAGAGGTGTCGGAGCGGGACCAGAATTTGGCTTTAAATACGGGGAGAAATGGACCAGGAGCTCATTTGGAATTGAGCTGTCGTTGAGTTCAGACCTCATCTATATCGAATTTGCTCAAAGTTACAGTAAAACTGTATCACCGTGGATGCTGAGAGACTTGCTATGATTGGTGCACTAGTCCAGCAGCAGAACCAGAACCTCCTCAGATTGCAACAAGCTGTTGACAGAAGGAGAAGAAAGAGAAGAAGGAGAGACAGAGTTGTGTGGGTCAGACAGTGGATACTGAGAAGGCCTGAACATGGACTGTATGACAAGCTGATGGTGGTGCTGAGGAATGAGGATCCACGAGCCTTCCAGCACTTCATGAGGATGTCACTAGCCATGTTTGATGAACGATCCGTTCAGCTCCGTCGTCACAAGCGGTATGCCGCTAAACCAACGTTATACCCCCGCCGAGCCAACGCCCGCATGCGGAGAATGCCGCTATACCAACGCTCGCGTCACCACTAAACCACCGCTCGCCACCGCTAAACCAACGCTCGATACCGCTAAACCAACGCGAAAGCAACGCTCGCTACCGCTAAACCAACGCTAAGCCAACGCCCGTGTTTTCGATTTTTTTTTTTCCCATTTTGTGCGTGGTGACGAGCGTTGTCGAAATTCGGCCCCCCTCCCTACCGTTCAAGGAACGCTCCAGCAAGTTCGGGTGTTCCTTGAACGCAAAACATTGATAATGTTTAGGCACCAAAATTACTTTGTTAAAGTAAGTAAAAAATTTTATGGTTATGGTTAAAATATGACAATTCTGCTATGTGTTTGAAGCATCGTCTACATTTTCTGGGTTTTTAAGGTAGCAAGTCCAACCTCATCTAATATGTGATTGATTTGCTGCTAAACAGTAAGATAAATTGCAAAGATATGTTGATTAAAACATGTTTGTGATATGTTCCAATCCATCAGAAAATAGATTTCATTTAAAACGTAACTGATGATGCAGGCTAGTTGTATAAGAACATCATATTGTGGAGGCTGAATTGTCCAGTGTGCCTAATGCATATCCCTTCTTGTGAACTGGACTGGGGGAAAAAGAGAAGAAGGGAGATGTGGGGAAAGGGGTAGTGGAAGCAAAGGGGACAGTAAATCTGCCACATGGTAATGGTCTAACTATGAAAATATACCTGCTATTTGTCAACAATCTTTTTCCAGAATCGCAGACTCCTTTAAATCTAAAAACATGAGGGATAGCTTCAGCTGCTTTCCTTCCCTGCTGTCCCACGCTGTTGGTGATTTATCTGCCGCTCTACCTTCTGGTCCGTAACTAATCTCTGATATATTCCCCCATCTTTCTATCTCATTGCAGTTACTTTCTCTCTCTCTCGCTCTCTCTCTCTCGCTCTCTCTCTCTTTTTTTCTCTTGTCTTTACTCCCCAAGCTTTCATTTAGCCCCATTATACTCAGACATGTGCATCCACTTTGTTAACCAGTAACCTCGACAGCCTCTGTGATTTGCCAGCGCCATTACATGCACAAATGCAGGACCACATCCCCTTAAATCCCAGTCCTAGTCAGCACTTATACAAAGTAGACAGTGTGGTCTGTCTGGCATGTTCTGCTTGTAAAGCCCACTGCTTCCACACAGTTGGCCGTTGGTCCGGTTTATCTTCACTTGTCATACATCTTCCCAGTCGCTCTCACGGGCTTCTGGGCATTCCATCACTGTGCAGCAAAACACAAACATAGAAATCCAGTGACACACACACATATATAGAGAGAGACAAATACACAGAGAGTAGTAGCAGGTTGCCCAAGGCTGTTGCTGAAATGACTGGCTAACCACCAGGAGTTACATGGACTGCTTGAACTCTGTCAGTCAATAGTCCATCACCCCAGGTTCTTTCTACCATGGTGGTTTGGATTTAGCCTCAGGCTGTGAGTGTGAGTCTGTGTGTTTGTGATTCTGGAGGCATAAAATTCAGGTATAAAGACACACAGAGAGAGAGAGACAGACTCAGGGAGACGGAGTGAAGGAAACACTAAAATATTTATTAACAGATTAAGAAAATAGTTTTCCAATAGTGTGTCTCATCCCATTGCCAGTGGCTTCACACAGGCCTAGAATCTACAGTGTTTGTATTTAGACTGTGGTGAAACAGACCACTTTGAAAACAAGTGGAATTGAAGTGAAGATGAAGCATTTACAGGGTTAAAGCCTCACAAGTTCTCTCCAGGTTACTGACTATTGGACTAAAAATAACGTCATGGATGGCATGTGATTTATGTCTGTGCACGCGCACCTCTGTTTGACAAACGCGTATGGATGTGAGCTCCAAGGCATGACCCACCATCTGTACATACATAGTGACTCTTTGATCATTAACAGACTTTTACCATTCAGCGGTGTCAGGTATGCGTGTGATGATCTGCTGGATTATGAACGCTCTCAAATTGTTTCATCCTTATTTTGAACCTACATGAAAACATTTATCAAAAAGAGGCATGCATGCTTTGTATTGCAAATGGACCCTCCCAGATGATGCAGGACAGTTGACTGATAATGCCTGTGATGTTTCTGAATCCTCAGAGGAGAACATGCAGGGGTGTGAATATGTGAATGTGCCACAAAGTTTTGAAATGCTTTCATGCTCCGGATGAGTCCAGTGATCTAGACAAGGTAACACGAAACACTGACTGACAGATTTTCTCACATTACTTTTACAAATGTGACCACTTGAATCCTTTTACCCTCATTCTTTTTACCCCAAACTGCTACCGTGCAAAATTACTAGTACAGATGTTAGCAGTAAGCCAGTCAGTAGCAGATATACAGACTGTGTTGTAAAGCTTTGAATGCATCATCTCTGTATGTAATTACCCCACCAGTACAATTTGTTTTTAGTCAATGTGCACTTTATGACTACTTGGCAATGGGGCATGTCTGTAGACAAATTGCTGTTCTTGGTCAAAAGACAAAAAGGATTCAGTTAGAACTCACAAGAACATCTTTTATTGTTACTCGGAAGATTTTAACTTTCAGTAGAGTACAGCTGACTGCCGGGCAGCAGTGATTCAGGTGATAGAGTGGGCTGTCCTTTAATCACAGGGTTGAACAGTCGATCCTGTGCCTCTCCACATGCCAATGTCCTCGGGCAACATACTGAACCCAGAGTTGCTCCCAAAGGTGGAAGGTTTGTGGACTGTGTGTGATGGTGAATGAGAAACACTGTAAAGTGAGTCCTGCTGAGGTAGATGAGCTCGATATTAGTGCAGACTTTGTACCAGTTAGTTCATGTCCTCATGTATTCTCTCAAGCATGCTCAGAAACATTGCAGGTGAATGTCCAGATTTAGCTCTTTACTCCGAATATTGTTTGGACATTGTGTGTTGTGTTTATCACCATTGTACCTGTGGTACAAAAAAGGAAACATAAATGCTCAACTGATGAGGATGAAGACAGGAAATGGGCATATAAAGACTGAACTTCTCAACTTCTACACCACACTTTTTGTGCTGAAGGAGATTGTTTTTTTCTATTTAAGGCTGTCACAATACCGAATTGTTACTACACAATAATTATGGCCAAAATAATTCACAGTAATAATATGACTGCAGTATTTATAGAAATTTAAGCAAAAAAGGAAAGAGCGAGTCTGTAGCCATAGCTGCACTCGTCGTTGTTCCTATGTTAGTGTCAACCAGATAGCTGCTGGCACTGGAGTATTTATGGTATTATCACGTGTATGATTAAGAGCATATACCTCCCTAACTGCAGTTCATTTGAAATCACCGTCCATTTACTTATGACTGTACCTCTTTCAGCATCAGCTTAAGTCATCAGGAATTAGTGACAAATATCTATTTTTATATGCGGTTTCTTTTGTGTGCTGCTTCTCCAAATAAGATACCCTGCTGTGCACACCATTGTGACCAGAAGACTGTGGAGAAGGAGTACTAAATCGGTACTTAAAAGCTCTAAACCCCTCATTCCCAGTGGTGCAGTACTCACTAATTCTCTGTGTTGTTGGGGTACTGTGTGTTGGTGTGTTTGCATACACATTTGTGTGTCCTAAATGAGTCCTCTGCGGAAAGTAACAGTTTTTTCACTCTCATACTTTTCTAGAGGGGCTTATAGGTCCCTTCAGCCATGACTAAAGCTTTTCTCCTGCTTTAAAAGTGCCTCTGCCAGCAACTTTCACCTCCCTGGGGTGATTTCTCATTCTTTATCCACAGCACCATACATGGATTTGCAACTATTTTCCAGTCATATGTTAGACCTTTACATTTAAAGTTCTTTAATCCTGCATTTGCCTATATTGCATACTTATTCTCACCAAATGAATCAGAATACATTTTCTTTTCAGGATAAACTAGAGATGGAAATGACGGGTTATTGGAACTAGAAAATGACTGAGATTTCTCACCAGCTGTGTCTTAAGTTCAGCGGAAGAACTTTGTGATTTATTGTGAAATGTGTTTTATGGACACAAGCAGTTCTAATATTGCATTGATAGCCCCCACATGACCTGTGACAGCAAATTTAATTGTGATTACAATGGTGAGGTTGTTTGTTTGAGTAGAGTCAGCAACTCTGGAGAAAGATTCATATTTACACAGGAGATTGTGTGTGTGTGTGTGTTTTTTTTTTTTTAATTATTAGCCGTATATAATTTACTTCATGTGAATTATACTGCCAGCCAATGAAATTATATCTGTATCCCCTTTTCACAGGAATGGAACGTGGAAGCTTTAGAATACATTTTTTTGTCACATCTATTTAGCAAAGGGAACAGACCAGCCACTTTCAGACCTTTTATCAATGTGCGACTCTATGATTTTTATTGAGCACACCACAGTAGAAGTAATTTCCTGCTCTTCTCTTGTTAGACCACTATTGGAACAGATTTTGTGCTGTAATTGAATCAGACATCTTGGAGCTCGGACAGATGTAATACACTTCCTGCTCTTTTCAATCCATTATTCCTCTGGTGGGCTTGTAGATCTTAGAGATTGTCCAAAGGAAACGGAATTGACGTGCCAGAAGGAAGCAGGTTGAGGGCAGCTTGTTAAGGTGTTGATGTACGCTTTGTTCTGTAAAAAATCTAGGAAAAAACTGTGCATTTCTTTTTGGTGTGCATGCAAAATCCACTTTCTAAGAACTTGTTCAGATGTTTGACTGTGTGAATATTCAATATTTTATTGATCAACAAGCCCACATTTTAATTAATTCCCATCTGTCACCACCATGGATATTAGATATATGTTGACTATTTCCCCCTTTTGACTGTGGTGCCTTCACTGTTAGCTCAGGAAAAAGTCCCAACAAATTGCCAGGCTGACAGTTCACACCTGTCACCTGATGCCAGTGGCAGGTAAAGAGAATGAGACACAGAAAGCCAGAGAAAGACACGGTTAAGTGGGTTTAGATGACAGATTTACCATTGGCAGACAGTGACAGACAGAAGATCTGAGACAGACGGTGCAAAAAGTTAGAGGCAGTCAGACTCGCAGCTGAGATAAATCAGCAACAAAATGGATAAGAGGTGCAGCAACCAAACAGAGATCTGCCACAGTACAACTTCTGTGACTGCAGTGGATCGAGCAATGCATCTCCCACCCAGCATCTTTAATGTCGAAATAACCAACCTGGCAGAGCAGGAAGACTTGTCCTCTTTCGTTTGGTGATCTGTGAGTTTGTATGGCAGACTGAAGACAGCATCATCAAATAGTTTAGTTATAAAGCAGGTATTTACAGACATGATGCTGTTTTTATTTTAGCATAAGTCATCAATTGTATCTCCCCTGTGCAACATCTACAACTAGGATACAAACTGATTAATTAACAATTGCTAACACTACATAACATATCTTTTGCTGATTTACTGCTAGATGATTACATACATGTTTATGTGCTTGTAAAATGAGGTACAGATCATTTTAAAACTCTTTCCAAATGATAGCAAAAGTTGAGAAGCAGGAAGACTTCTCAGAAATAGTAGTCTCAAACTGATGTCAACTCATTGTCCACCTCTTTGTATTTACAGCGCCCTTCATAATTACTGGCACCCCTGGTTAAGATGTGTTGAAAGCCTTAAAATAAATTCAATTTTTCATTGCAGAAGCATACTCTCACACTGAAATTTGTAGAAAACTGTATTGTAGGATTAGGTGCTGTTTTGTTGGCAAAAGGGGGTTATACAAAGTATCAACATCAGGGGTGCTAATAATTGTGACACACATGATTTGATGTAAAAGAATTATTTCTTAATGTATGATTTTTAATTTTCCCCCCGCTGAATAAATGCACTTGAATTAAAGGTTGGATTTTAATTTTGGTCCTACATTATTTAGAAAAAAACTGAATTTATTAGAAGCTAAAGAATATATCTTAACCAGGGGTGCCAATAATTATGGAGGGTGCTGTATGTAGTGCTAAGCGATATATCTGAAAAAATGTTTCCCAATGAAATCTTTCTTTTTCAGCAAGCCATGTAGAGTGCCTTCATTATATTCCCATGCATGAGCACTACTGCAGACACCACAAATGTGTAGCTGTTGTTGTTATACTGTTCTGTAGTCCACTTGCAAGCACAAGCAACCACGGAACTTCGCTGCTAGGCTGAAATTTACATTGCGCTGGCCTTTGTGGACCTTTGTGTACTTGCAGGCATGGAAAAAATAACCCTTGTCTTAGGCATAGGTGGGGTCACAGGGTTGCAGGGATTTTTAGACCACAGCATTGGCTGGGCACGATGAGAGGCCGAAGCGGCTGTGAACTAGTGTGCATCAGAGGACCTGTATGAAAGCCAACCGGTGAATGACAGAGTAGCTCTATTATGGAGTAAAAAGAAAAGCTGGGATGAGCCAGGGAGGTGACACACTTGGGGTATTATTATTGTTTTTAGATGCATTTCAATTTTTCTAAGATATAAACTTCCAATTTTGAGGCATTTGGAAGTTATTACTGGCTACTGGCTAAAACTGAGAGAACAGGCCAGACTGTTCCCAGCTGGTGCCAGTCAGTATATTGGGAGACATCAGGGGCTTCGTTTCATTGTTTCAAAAGAAACAATCTTCTGCTGTTTTTTTTCCTTTGTAAAACAACCTCTCAACTTCCTACACTTTGCAGACAGAAGCTGCCTGATTGACAATCCAAATTGCCTGAACAAGGCAAAGCAAATTTCAACAGACATATTTACATATGCATGCATCACAAATTAGATTGTCAGTGTAAACTAGAAGCTGGCAGCAGTTAACTGATGTAGATGATAAAGACGTTTTCTCTAATTATATGCATTTCATTTCCCTGTGATAAACTGGTATTTTTGATTTGTACTGCTGTCACATATGTTGTTTTATGGTGGAGAATTGTCCCTGAAAGTTAAATGTGTTCAAACTGTCAATTACTGCACATTTTATCACACCTTCGCTGCAAAGCCAGCTTAAAAGCTCCATTGAATATCCAAAACTACGCCTGAACAGACGGAGGAATCGTTCACTCCAGCCAGTCAAGGTGCAGAATTTCCATTTAAAGTTTTCTGACGTTTAGCAGATTGTTGCATTTGAAGTGTGTTGAAATAAGTGCAAATTGTAGACCATTTATGTTGGCTGATCGCCACATGAATCCCAAGGCTGCGGAGTGGAACTGTTTCTAATCCAATCCAGTCAGTCACACTGCCATCCATTTCTCCTCACCATGGCTCCTCTCGTCTCCTGCTGCTTTCTGTTAATGGAGATATCACCTCCTCCCGCCTCCTCCCTCCACATCCCCTTCTCTGTTCTCTCTTTGTTGTCCTTTTCCCTCCACTCCACTTTCACTTGCCTTCTTTCAAATCCCTCTGTTGTGCCTCTTCATTGGCCCACTCAGTGAAACTAATCGACAGTAAGCCATCACTCAGAGACGCGTTCCCTCCCTCTCTCATTGGGCTGTAAATCAACAAATGATTCATAACGCAGAATAAAGTAGAAAAGGCGGGCCAGAAAGGAAACAAATAGGGTTTATTATTGAGTGCAATTGGGGATGGCAGGAAGACTGAGTTTCTTTTAGTAAGGCTCAATATTTCCTTGTAGTGAATGCCAAGTGCTCTAATGGCAAACGGTTGACATTTTGAGACTCCCTCGGTATCGCTTTAGCTCTGGTGTCAGGAAATGCCACAGAGGGAAAAAAGAACGTAACCAGGGAGCTAAACAAGTTGGAATGTTTGCCTAAAATTGTAAATAATTAGTCTCTGAAGAAGTGATGCTCTAGTATTTCTGATTAATTACGTGAAGCAGACTTGACATCAAAGTTTCTGTAACACTTTGGCATAAATGCTTCATATTCATAAGCTGAAGGTTACCCACTCTATGTTAAGGTAGTATCAGGTCTGTTATGTGTCTTGGATTCTGTAATTCTTTTATGCTTTGACCTCAAGGTTCAGTCTGAGATGTAATGCAGCTTTTCTGTCTCTGCAGTCGCGACTGGCAAATGTCGCAAAATTCATATAGCATACATTACAAGAAAGCTGAATCTGAGTTGCTGTTTTCTCTGTTTGAATGCGCATTATACATTTTCTCCTGTTTGGAATTTTTTGCCATTTTCTGTATCAATTCCACCCACCTGCCACAGTCTCCATAGGATTCTGCCGACTCATCAGATCCAGCAGAATTAGAAACCTGCTGAGTTTCATCTCACACTCACAGGGAGATGCATACCACACACAATTAAATTACTTTACTATATTCTCCTTCCTTCTCTCCCTACTCTGTGCTTGTACACATTTCTCTTTCTTTCGTCTCTCAGCAGCAGCTTAATCAGTTTCTTTCTTTCCTTACTCGGCTCATCCACTGATTATTTTATTTGTCCGAAGTGATTTTCTTCTTCTTATCATGGTCATCTGCTTTACACACTGATGTGCACTTGTGCACTCAGATGTTCTGTAGCTCTGCAGTTGTTTTTCCTCTAAGCCTACAGACTATGCCTTGGTTCCCGCAAAATACTTGATGCCAATTAAACACAGTGGCTTTGTTTCCCACCTCAGTTTGTTTTGATGCAGTCAGCAGACAGCGAAAGGAAGGGAGCTGTATGTCGCAGAGCAATTATGTCAAATCTGTGTCTCACATACTCTTGTTCATATTGAAAAGCAACCTATCAAGTGTTGTAATGAGATTTTGGGAAAAGCCAAATTAAATCAAAACCTCCATAAGCTAATTGTCTTCATAACTAGGAGGGCTTTATGTGCAGTGGTTGGTGGGGATCAGAGTTTATGGCCCCTTTAATGAGTAAAAAAACAACAGCACTGCCTGCAAATCTAACTATACGAGGAAGAAAGGTCCTGAGAGGGAGTGAGTGGGAAGAATTAATGTTCTGAAAATGAACCACTGGTCAGCTCCGACCTAGTTCTGCTTAAAGTGCAGGACTTATATGCAGCAGTCAATAGGCCTAATTACTTTGTTCTTGCTAACTGCATCTTGCACTTGAGCACTGGGACTATAAAAGTCAGAGTCGATGCTCATAGTACTTATGGACCTAATGTAATGATTTTGTCCCACTCATCTCTTGGGCGTTGGAGTTTCTAATGCCTAATCTACTGCTCTGTAGTTGCTTCTTTTCTCAGTAATCCCTGTGAGAGCAGTTGACTTTAATGTTACTGTACAAGTCCGTGTTTCTCAGTGCTGGTCCCTGAACCCACTGATGAATGGTGTCTGAACTGATTCAGTTACATAAGCATTAAATGTTGTATTTTGTACACAAATTGTTTCTTCAGGTAGGGAAACTTTGTGGGATTGATATATCTGTGAGAAAAATTGATTGTAGGGAAAGCAAAATAAGACATTCAAGTAGATGACATGTAGACACTATAATGACATAACTAGAACAGAATAAGGAGCAGAAACACTAGAAAAATGACGAAATTAAAAGGTTAAGGCTATTATTCACAGCATGTTATGTACTATTGTTTGCCATTTATGTAGTGTATGATTTGGATGTGAGATTGAATATGTGATGGACATGAAATGTAAAAAGACCGAGCAGCCAAAGCAGAGAGAAGAGGGGATGGGAGGGAAAACGTAAGGGTTAATATTTGCTAAGGTCAGCCTGACACGACGGACATGTTTCTTCAAAGCAATTAACAGCCTAAACGAGACACAAAAAGGCTGTGAAATTTTGAGATACCTATATTTCTTATGGGCTACTCTAATGGCAAAACCTTCAAAACAAAAGAGCTTTATGTTCAGCATTTGCACAGGTGTATTTTAACCTCAACCATGATTTTTTCTTCAACCAAACTTAACTTAGTTGTGGTGTAAACCTAAGCAAACCGCAAGTGAAAGCAACTGACCGTGACAGAAAACACTGACTGAAGTAGCAACGCATAAAAACCAACATGAAAAGGAATGGTTCCGCACACAATCTGAACTCTAGTCTCCTGGGTGTAAGTCTTGTGTTTAATTCCACCATCCCCTCAACTTCTTCCTACTGGACTTTGGTTGTCATGTGACACAGACACAGGTGAATAGAAAAGAATTTGGCAAAAATGTCTTGGCATCTCGTAATTTTCCCGCCTTTTCTGTAGGGATAGACTGATTATTGGCCAGACTGCCTATTGGGGCCGATATTTGTCATTTTTCTGAATATCTGTACTCCTGTTCTCCTTAACCAATTATTGATAAATTAAATGCTCTACTTTGGGTTGGATGCTGCTGCCTCTTTCTGTCTGTAGTCACTCTGTGGTTTCAGCAATGTCTCACTAGCAGAGACACAACCTGCAAACAAACCATCGCCAAAAGCCAGGAAATTTACTGCTTTCACAGTGGCTAGTGCTAAGCTAAGGGCTAGCGGCGAAGTTAGAAGGCAGCCACAAATTGAAGCAGAGTCTGGAAAATGATGATTAATAAGCTTTAAGATATTGACCTTTTGTGGCTAATACAAGTTATAAAACAGAGAAAGATTAAAAAACTACAAATAAATCACAGAACAGCAGATGGAACTGTGGAAGACAAACTGTTGGATCTCAGATCAATCAATCGATGAGTAAAAAGCGGAGATAATGAATAATGAAGAAGCCTAGTTATGAATGATAGATTCCTGCTATCAAATGCTGATAAGGTATAACATTTAATTTATATCAGTTCAAAATATCAGTTATGTCATCAGTGTCAGCCCTGAGAAATCGATATCGGATTGATCCCTACTTTTCTGTGCTGTGGACCAGTGCAGCTATTACACATTTTGGTGTAGGGCTGCATTGAGTTGGGAGTTATTTCCAGTTATCATTAAATTGCCTCATGTGGCATCAGTGACATTGTAGTGCTGTATTACACTGTCAGAATTCCTTTTAATGAACAAACCTGGTTTTATGATGCCAGAAAACTGCAGCTTTTGCAGAATTTTCCGGCGGTTTTCATATTAAATGTTTTACTCCATTGTCAAATGCGACTCATTCCACTACAGTACACGAGGTAATTAAACTACATCTGTGTTTGACAGCAAGTAGAAATAGAAAACGATTCTAGTATTTTGACATAAATCACGTTGATTAAAAAACAGCAGTTTTATCTGTAGTCTTGTATCCTACAGGCCTCAATCATATAATGGTTGTAATTTACAACTTGGACTCGTATGTTTGTTGAGTTGTTTTTTCCCTTGTGTATTAACATAAGATGAAAGATTTTCTGTCATACTAATGATCCATGCCCCCATGCTGTGAACCTCCTTATTTGCATAGAAGTGATGTGGGCATTTAAATCGCTCTCTGACAGCGAACACTGATGTCTACATACTGTAGTTATGTTGTGAATGTCTTCAGGCACATTAATGACTTGAACTGAACTTGTCCATCATGTCTGCTCATGTTGTGTCCTAACCATTAGACATAAACTCCTACATAGCTTAGCTTCAGTTGACATCAATTACCGTAAGAAGTGTAATATAATGAGATTCGCTGTTCACCACTGAAGCAATTATCACCTCCTAACTGAGCTGAAATGCTCTGAAGCTGCAGTTTTAATTCTCCGACCGCTTTTACTGTTAAGCTAACAGCATCATAACCACTTTCCCACATGGACACATCGCTGTAAAAGGCGAGGGTGAGACGATCTGTTTTAACTGCCTCATTAGAGAAACCAAGAATAAAAGACATTGTTTAATATGATACACATTATAGTGTCGGGAGAGAGTCTGAATGTTCCTGTTTTCTCAAAGATGGATTAATAATGCGTCATCTTTTTTGCGTGAGAATTAAATGCAAAATTATCTCATTCGCTTCTTAATTTGTGTAAAATGAACGTGCAGTCAGTTAACAATAATTGGATACAAGTCTTCACTCTTGTTACGTTAATGAAGCTGGAATCAGGGTGTGAAATAAAGGACAGAGGGATATGATCTCTCTGGTGGGGAATTATACCGGCTGAAGATGACACCAAAGAGTGATTACTATGGAGTTTGCAAGTGCAACTTATGCATTTTTTTCTCTGATAACACACAGGGCTTTTGTGTGTTATCACCATAATGTTAAATGTGTGACAAAAGGCTGCCCCAAACCATTATTTTGGAAGCCTCTGCTTGATCTTTCCATGCTCAAGAGTTGGTGCCTCCTCAAGTCGTGGTCACTATTTGATGATGTGTAATATCTGTCATGTACTGTTTCCTATAGGAATTCATTTTTATATTTAAATTGGAGAATAAATGAAAGGATTTAAGGCCCTGTAGGCGGCAGCCCATTTACCATACAGGAAATTCCAGCTCAGCCTGTCCTCTCTTTTACCCCTGGATTGCCCCATTTTCTCTCCGACTCCCCTCTATTATCATCTCTGGCTCCTCACCTCACCGCCTCCTGTAGGGCTGCTTCTTATCATCCCTTCCTCTGTTACTCTTTTCTCTTGGTTAACCCTTTCTTTCTCCTTCTTTTGATTTTCGTCTGTCATGTTATTTAGTTCTGTCTCCCCGTGCTCATATATATGTGTGTGTGTGTACTGCGCACGCTTTTCCAAGTTTAATTACTTGAGCACAGGGAGGTCAGTGCAGATTCCCATATGCTCAGGCTGCTTTCTCACCTGTCGGTAGCACTGAGATGTTGCCATTATTCTTTGTATTACTGAAATGTTTGATGCACTCTGCAGGATTGTTTTCTCTCTTTATTTGTATTCTTAGCTTACTGATTCACTCCACTTCTTTCAACCTCCTGTCATTCACCTTTATCGTGTGAGAAGCGTACATTTTCTCACTTTTCCCTCCCGGTGAATGGTGCTGCTGGTGAGAGATACACTGCAGAACCTCAGAATTTAAGCATATTAAGCCACCTGACCTTTGTTGACCCTGAACCAGTTTGGATCCCCTGACAGGACATCGTGGCCATTTCAAAGTCAAGACTGAACTGTAAAAATAGCCTCTTAAAGTGTACTGAATGAGAAAACTTGCAGCATGAGGAAAACACTTTATCTTTTTGCCCTTTTGTGACTTTTTCCTCCTACATATTTACTTGTAAATTTGTATTTATTATATTACTCCTCTGTGCTTGTGTTACTAGCCTTGCCTTTATATTTTACTTCTGTAGTGTATGGAAAGATGACTCCACTGAAACATCACTGTAATCGAATAAATGTTATGGATTTGACATGACTTAAACTGATCACTCCGTAGCACAGTGATACACTGTCTCTCATGAGCTGGGACCTAAATTAAATATAGATTATCATCCAGTCTTGTCCCCACAGTAATACATTTTCATGAATCTTAATACCAGGAGAAGAAAACATAGCAGATATTTTGATTTCAATACCGCACAGGATAAGTTAACAGTCCCCATGCTCTAATGCTATTTACAGGAAAACACGATCTTGTTTTCGGGATTTCTGTGTCCATATTACTGTCATATTAGATTTTATACTGTGCTGTACTTTGTCTGCGCTCAGACTGTTTCTTCTCATAAGTGAATTAGTCCTCCATAATGTGCAGTCAGATGCTGTTATACTGTAATGGCCACAGATGATTCGTAGGAAACGGCCGAAGTCGCCATGCATTTTGCAGCCAGTGACACTTGTAACCTTATTAAGGGAATCAGCTGCTTCTAAAATGGTTATTATTAACCACAGTTGCTGCTTGGCCCTGGGGATGGTAGCGTCTGCCAGTTGTTCAGTCCAAGGTTTTGGGCCAGTCTGTAATGTTTCAACAGCTTTTATGGATAGTCCTTAAATTTTGTACAGACGTTCACAGTTCCCAGATGATGACTTTTGCTTATCACGTTTTCTCTAGCACCACCATAAGGTTATCATTTTTGGATTTGCATGTCTTAGCAACTCTCTGACAGACTGTCATGACATTTTCTGATATTCGTGTTTCGCTGAGAATTGATTGTTATAACTCTTTGATCTTTCAGTCAAATGTTGAATTCAAATTCACTGTTTTGACGAAACACGTATAAAAATCTACCAACATTTCAGTCACTATTTGCAGTATTTTACGGTTGCTCACGTGCTAAAATAAGCTAGACCTGAGATGGTGATATGGTAGACATTTTACGTAGCAATAGCCTGTTAGTATTTCATTGTGAGTTAACAAATTAAAATGCAAAAAGATCAGCTGTGCATAAATGCAGACTTAGAGTGACTACCATCTGTAGACTCATTTGAAACAACCAAAACTGCTGCTGTAGTGGGTTTCACTTTATCTAGGCTTTGTTTTTCTCTTTGAATACAAGCTTAACTCCATTTTTGTTTAGTTTTGTTTCATGCTTTCTGAGTCCGCATTGGGCCACGAAAGATGTAGATTTTGTTATCCACTCAAGTCCACAAGGGTCTGCAAGAGGCCATCTGTGAAGGTCTGAGCCGGCTGTCCACACTGCACATGCCAAGAAAACAAGTTGTGCTTCAAACATGTGCTTGTTATGAGGAGAGACTGTACATATAGATTTTTGTTGTTGTCAACACCTTTATTATTCATAATTAAATGAGCCGTAGTGGGACTTTGGTGCGCAGTGCTCTGATTTCCATGGATATTGAGAGAAAGCACAGACAAATAAATTCTAAAGTGCTTTGTCCATCCACTGTGCTTGACACACTTTAGCAATATTTACTGACACAACACTACAGTCCAACTGCAAACAGCTGCTATATGCTGAAAAAAATGTCACAAATAGCCTTGACATGATGGGAACCCCCGTGTGTTTTTCTGTTTGGTGTCACGGCGAAATACAACCTTCGTGTAACAACGTAATCCTATTGTGCTGTAAATGCAACCATGTGCCCGCCCGCTGTCTGTTTTCAAACCTCTCAATGGTCTGCGCACACATATATGTAGAAAACATAAATTGGCTTTTAATGCAAGAGTACAGGGAAGTCAAGGATAAATACCCTTAATGCATCACTAATGGCTTTACATTATTTCATGTCATGAAAGCCATTTTAGAAATAGCCCATTCAGCCTGTGAATGTGTGCTTTTTCTGCAAAAAAACTCTTATATTAGACTCCCTTTCAAAAGTCACAGCTCTGCTGTGTCAACTACCACCCAATTTGTTTGGGATAAATGCAAGACCTTGAGCAAGAAATTGAACCTGCCATCCATGAGTAAACTGCACTAGCTGTGGGCTGCTATTAGACTCACTGAAGACATCTTCAAATGTAAATGAAATGCTATGTGTGCATGATGGATTAATGTGTATTTACACTGGCAAATGCAGGCAGACTGGAACGGAAAAATAACCTCTAACACCCATTTTTTTAGCTTGTTTTATAGTCACCTCAGCACCTCAGTTTATTATTTTCTTGTTTTGTGGAGTTTCTTTATAAGATTGTTTCAGTTCATTTCACATCTGTCTTTTTAATGGAAATTTTACGAACAGAGAAAATCCAAGGAAAGCCGGAAGCATAACGATGAGACTGAACTCTTAATACGGCATAAAAGCGTATGTGCAAGTGTGTTTTAATGCACTAGTAAATGCACCATTGAATCCACAATTACAAGTAATATATTCAAGGTGAAAGATGCTTACATACCACTCTCTTCACTTTCTGGCAGAGTAGAGTCATGCTGTGTGCTGCAGTGTTTCTGTCTACTGCATGAGGTTGAGATGACACTCTTCGTATGAATAATGTCTTCCTTTGTTGCTTTTTTCTCTCCCTGTGATCCACACTCTACTTACTCTCAACATGGCAATAGTCCCATCTAGAAATATCAGTAAGTCTGTCAGAGAATTGATAGAGCGGAACGCAAATGTAGAAGAGAAGTAGTGCTACAGCACAGTAATCGTGCTTTCCTAACTATATTTCCTCTCATCGTTATATTGTGTTTTATGTCAGAAATCTCATCAAAAAAAGCTTCTAAAAAATACTTATTTATGTCAAATGTGAAGCTAGCAGAAGTCTTGTCAGAGTCTAAAAGTTGCCAACTTTCAAATGACTTTCCTTTTGTGACTGAAATGTTTCACTTCACATTTGTTGCTTTAAACTTGTTTTTTCCTTTGTCCAGACCTATTTCCAATTTTGCTTTGACCCTGTTCTCTCAACTCAGTATGGTGACAAGTGAGGGAGAAAATGGGATAGTAGGACAAAACTACTGAAATTTGTCCAAACAGATGAAAAGCTGCGAGAAGGCTTTAGGAACAGTTTGATGCATTTTAAATCACTGCCAGCTGGACATGTCATCTGCTCAATGGTATGAGACAAAGCGTTCCTCTTCAGTGAATTGAAAGGTCAGGTTGACATCCCAGCTCCCTGCAGAGAGTGACACTTGTACACCAGAGATATGTGTGTGTGTGTGTGTGTGTATACACAAACATGCACGCGCACACATGGTTGTTTTTGTGGCTTGGTACATCGGTTTCTGCCTATGTCTGAGATCCTGCTGTGAGGAAGTGAGAGGAAGTTTAATTTTCAATGTCAGTAATTATGTGCGATGCTGATCTGTGTAATCTCCAGCTTATCCTTCTGACCTTTCAATCACTTTTGTGGCATCGTGGTGGAATTCTCCACTCTGTAGAAATGGGCAGAGACACAAATAGAAACAGAGGAAGGAGAGAGAGAAAAGAAGCAATGAGAGTTTACTGTGGGGTGGTGCTGAAGGAGGAATATCTACAGATGCAGAGGGCAAAACACAGAGCTTATGTCAGAGTAGGATGTGTATTCTGTAGTTCACTGTGTCATTAGTTGGACTAAGATTAGTTAGAACTCGGAAAAATAGGTGTGTAGACGTGACAACATAGTGTTTTCCCAACTTAGGAATATTTTACAGAATATTCCATGTTTAATCAAATAAAGATAAGAAATGCACTTGCTTTATTAAAGAGCTATAATATATATGCAACAGAAAAAGTGAAGTCTTTTAAAATGTACAAATATAGTGTATCATAAGGACAGTTTTTAAGGCTTTTCTTATTGAGAATATGAGAGGGACAGACAACCAAGAGACCTTTTCATGTCTTATTCATGACATTTCTTCTTGTTAAGGTTGAGCAAAAGTATCACTACATGCATAAAAAATGGGGAGAAATTTTAATTAAAGTAAAGAAAAAACAAACATAAGTAATGTAAACAGAACAGTTAAGCAGTGTATTTTGACAGGCAAAATAACGGGTTGTTAAAATAGGATACCAAAATGACATGACACCTGTGACAAAATATTACGTTAGCTAGTTAGCTAGTGAATTGATACGTTAATTCAATGTAACTGAGGTGACTAGTTGTGGTGTCTAAGACAGATCTGCTCTGTATATATGTATTCCTGCTGGTAGCTACAGTACATCCACTTTGTGCACTGGATGTTTTCTGCTAATGTGCTAAAGCACTGGAGTTGTGCTATTGTAGTAGGTGAGTTAAATTTTACAATAAACGTATTGTACTGAGTTTTCATTTTGTTTACAGCATGCAGTGAACTCGAACATTGGCATTTCCTGTGGATTTTTCTCAGACCTGGCCTGCTATTTCCTTCCTCCTAAACTGAACTGAACACACTGTACCACTGTATAAAGTTAGAATGAAGCTTTGATGCTGAGATTTTTTGTAGCTTTTTAGTCATTGAGTTACTTGAGTTTTTTTCATGGAATCATTTCAGTTCTGGCTGCAATATTTCCTCTGGAAACACAAGATCTTCTTTTAAACCAAGACAGGCCTAAATGCTGTACACTAAACATCAATGTTTTTCACTTTGTTCACACTGTGACCATTAGTCCTTTTATCTGTAAAAAAAATACTAACAGTGGTAGGGGTTTGTTTTCTCACTGTCTGTCCTTTTAAATTGACTCATGTAGGCTATGTGTCCACCAAAGCTTTGTTTTTGGCAGCTTCAGAATTCAGAGGCTTCTGTGGAAATGCCCAGCTGGGTGCAGTTGGTCAGTGTGGTCCTGCACCTGTGTGGCTGGGCAAAAAGAGACAGTGATGAGTGCAGCGTTTTAACCAAAGTTAAACATCTCTACAGGTGACCAAAAAAACAAACAAAGCCAAGCGCGCAGTGCTCAGTGCATAATAGATGCTCAGCGCCTTCTCACGCTGTGTCCACAAGGTCCATCATTTCAGTGCTCCCCATTCATTACCTCCGCCAGGAGGTTATGTAATTACCGAAGTTTGTCTGTTTGTCTGTTAACAGCATAACTCAAAAAGTTATGGACGGGTTTTCACCAAAATTTTACAGAATGTCCAGAAGAGCAAAAGTAACAATCGATTAGATTTTGGAGGTGATCCGGATCACCGTCTGGATCCAAGATTTTTTTTTGAAGGACTCTGTACAATTGAGAGATGGCCTGGCGGAGGTCTCCGCTCTGAGTGCTTTTCTAGTTGTTTATGTAAACACGTGCAATGCATCCTAGTGTTGGTGAGATTTCCCGCTACTTATTTGCTTATAGTTGAGGTCTAGGCTATTTTATGCAACTCTTGATGCCTTCAGAAACTGTTGTCAATCTAAAATGAAGACGGATCAAACGATGTGGTGTTTTTGTCACGACAGATGCCATGTTGGTCCAGTTTGAAATCCAGGAGTAGACAGCCCACAAGTGAAACGTTTGTCCAATCAGGTGTAGCCAGTGTTTGGACACATTGCTTCCTGTGGGCACGTAGCCTGAGCATAACACCTTAGTGGACAAACCTCCTGAGATACACTTATGTAGGCAGAAGAAGTCTATGAATTACAGCTAAACTCTTTACAGAAATACTGTAAAATGAAATGCACATTGAAATATAAAGTACATTTGCACAGAAAACCGCAACATTCATGGCATTCTTCCTTTTCTTTTCACAGTCAACAAGCACAAGCCGTGGATAGAGACCTCGTACCACGGTGTGATCACAGAGAACATGGACACGGTGCTGCTGGACCCTCCACTGGTGGCTCTAGACAAAGACGCCCCGGTTCCCTATGCTGGTAGGAAATGCAAATATGCAGCGACAAACACATTTACATCTGCTGTATAGTGTAAAGTTCATACACTTGAAGACACAGTACACACACATGCAGAGTACAGATCCACACACACACACACACACACACACACACACACACACACACACACACACACACACACACACACACACACACACACACACTGTCTCTCATACACAAAAGACCCCGACGAGGATGCTTCAGTACTGTGTGCAGGAAACTGAGGCAACTTCACACCACGAGACAAAAACAGATGATCCAACATTTCTCTGTGCTCACTGTTTGTCATGGAGACTGAATGCCATTTATCACTGTTAGCAGCAGAAAACAAATGGTGTTCTTGTTGTTAAAGAGAACTTTTTTCCCTCGCTATTATATAGAAATAGTTTACACGGATGCACAAAAGAAAAGGCTTTTATTTCTTAAACGAGGAACGTACAAAACAGAGTTTGGAAACCTATTGCTGTATGTAATTTTGTGGTTAAACTGAGTTGCTGCGTACAATAAGCACAGTCAACACTACAGGTATGTGACTAAACATTTCTAAACATTTCAAAATGTGTGAACTTCAGATTTTTTTTAAGTCACTCCTTTGTTGTGAAAAAATACAAGGAACACTTGGCTGAGTGTCGGTAAGTTTTCATCTAAATGCAATAGAGAAAAAGACAGAATTTGTCAAGCATCTCCATCTTTCTGTCAGCGGTCTTCCAGAGTGACAGCTTATTTATGGTATGACAATGAACACAACACTCTTTCCATTGCCTCATTTCAAATGGTTTGACAAATGTAACCTGCAACTGTGTGTCTACATTCATAACAAATGACCTTCTTCAGGCTGGAACCTCATTCCTCATGTGGTCTCTATCTTTGACTCGTCTTATATAACACACACGTGTGGCACGTTGCTGAAGCAGTGGGCTTTAACCTAAAAAACACAAGCATTTGGTTTGAAAAAAAAAATCAAAAAATAGCCCTCAGAAATGGAAGCATATAAGGTCTTTTCTTAAGCCTTGTCAGCATTTCATTATGACGGTATTTATTTTAGAACCAAAACAATATTCTGTGATTTGCAGCAGAACGCCAGAATTTTCATGGCTGCATGTTCTTTAATAAGGATTTACATTGCATAATGTGGTGTGTAGTACATTGTGCATTTTGGCTCCAGCTCATTTTAAATTCAGGTTTACTTATTTGAATTCTGTTTTCATACATGTCTTTGATTAAGCGTTGCGTTTTGCTTCGGCCACAATACCATTCATTGTTAATCTTTAATAATTAATAAAGACTTCATGAATAAATCTCTAAAACTTTATTGCTCTTCAGAAATGTCCCTCGTCCCTTTTAGCAATATTTGATGGCGATATTTGCATTCACTGAAAAGTTTGGCCACTGAGAACTCACTGTAGCGTTTTGAGAAAAAGTTTCCGCGGCTTACTCAGTCAGTAAAAAATTCCCCCAGTAGTCCACGAAAAACAACCCCAGGACAACATTTGCTCAGCTGAACTTTTTTATCGTGCTCCCGCTTGAAGTGAAGTTGCCACAGAACCTATAATCGTTACCATTAAACTGGATGCTGGCGGTGTAGTGCTGACATGCGGCACGTTGTAATGACAGTAGGCTACAGCATCATTGGAACTCTCCTCTCTAGATGATACTTTCAGGTGCTTATTATGTTGTCTAACAAGAGCTGAAATCAGACGCCCGTCGCACAGGTACAGCAGTTCTGATGGTGACGGGAAGAAGAGGGACGGAGAGAGCTGTTATAATTAGACAAAGTATTCTGAGACTCAAAGGCAAACGAAGAGGCTTTTGGCAGCTAACGCTTAACAGCTCATTATGGTGAAATGGCTCCTATTAATCCCGGAGCTGACAACCATGAAAAACTGATACTCAGCTATTTTTCTCTCTCTGTTTTGTTTGTGTGTGTGTGTGTTTATTCTAATGCCACGGCAATAATGTTGCCTTTTTTAGTGCTTCTTGTGAGCTGCTGTGTAAGTAATGGGTAAAAGCTGTTGACCTTGAAGTGTGTGAAGCAGATTGAGTCCATGTTTTCCCTCACAGATGTTCTCAACAAAATACTGTACATAAAGTGCTGTACAGTGTAACCCAAATACTATGCAATATGTACTGTAAATGAGGATTTAATGATCTTTTGGAGGGTACAGAAGATTTAGTTCTACTTTAAAAGAAATACTGAATATATTTAGCAAAAAAAGCACCCGTAATATTTTATTCATTACAAATGGAGACTCTGAGGATACTCTCATAGGCATTGTTCCCGTCTAATCAAGCTGCCTTACAGTAATTTACAGTACGTAGCGTTCCCCAGTCACCAGATCCGTGGTGCAGAGAAGGTTCAATGACACCATGACAAGTAGGCAGACTAAAGAGGAAATTCATTTTAATTGTTTTTCTCCATGATTAACATGTGGTTTGTTTACTAGAGAAGGTCAAGTCTGGTGAAATATCGCCCGAGAGGACAAAGCAGAGCCGTGCACGGGCTGCTGACTGGTGATATTTCTCTCCTTGAATGTTTTTCATTACATGCGGTCTAACAAATGAGACCCATACAATAGCTACCAAGGAGACTGCAAAAAAAATGGCCGCAAAAGAGCAGCTCTGTCCCAATTTATCTCCCTTGGCAATTGTCTAGTGCTACAGCTCACCCTGTGTTTTGCACAAACTCACCCCCCCCTGTTTTTCCTGCTTGGAGTCTAACTATTCTCTGAAAATTTTAGCTCGATCTCTGTGTCTTTCTCCCCACCCAGCGCCGCACTCCTTCTTTCTCAACACAGCTATCCTTTTTCCTCCTCGCTATCTTGACACTTTGCTCCTAGCGAGCCCATATACAGCCAGTCACTTACGCATTATAGACACTCTCATCAATCCTGGTTTTGTTTTACTGCAGAAAGGAGTGGGCATCCTTCTGGCTCCACATTAATTGCAGTGTCGGAACACAGACCAGGATTGTTAAGTACTTGCCCATTTTCTCCACTCTTTAAGTTGTTCTTTACTCCATCTCTTACTATTGGCGTCTGAAAGCCTCACTTCTTACCCCTCCTCATCTTTCAGTGTTTACAATACCTTATTCTTTCCTTCCTGTCTCTGGTTCTATCCTGCCCTCTCCTGCGGCACCACATTTCACTTTCATGTAAACTACCCACAGTGGGCCTAACTCAAACATTATACGCTGAGACAGGCATCCTGGAGATAAATTTGTTATTACCGTGCGCCTTGATGACATCCTCCATCCTCCGCCGCCCCCCTGCAACTCCTCCCATGAGCAGAGGTGTGTTGGTCGAGAAGTATGTGCTGATGGAGCGTTCTCAATCAAATTAGCATGAGGGATGGTGGCAGTGGACTCCAGGGTGCTGCAAGGCAAGCAGGCAGTTTCATTTGCTTATTCTTTATCTCAAGGCCACAGTCAACAGGCACGGATTCGTCCCATTCATCATGGCACCAGAATAATGTACCGTGGTACATTGTTTCCTCTGCAGAACTCACCCAGGGTAAAGGAACAAAAGTAGTTGGAGAATTGGAGAAAAAGGGAGAATGAATAGTGGGGAGAAAATGGAAGAGACAAATAGACAATGAGAAGGAGAGCGGGTCATCACACAGCTGTCACGAAATAACAGGTTTGATTATTCCTGCTAGTTGTGTGTGGGTGCATGTAGGTGTGCTTGCATTCACTAGAATTCCCATTACTGTTGGCATTTATTATATTGGGTTCAGGGTTACATTGTCAATTGTTATTTCAAACTTGTTCTGTTCTGCCCTTCATGTCATGAGTATTTCATTGTGTGCTTGTTCACAAGATTATCAACCAATCAGTACTATTTTGTTAAATGCAGATGCTTTCTCAGTTATTCTCTCTGATCTGTAAATCCTAAAGTTTCTTAGATGAACCATAGTATGCAAATTAATTGAATGCCATTCTGAATTGACCTCAAAATGCTTTGTACCATGCCAGCATGTAGATTGAAGCATGTTAGGCATGCTTTTATTGTTATTTTGTTCACAGATTTTTGACAAAACACTCTGGACATGCATTACAAAACTGAGCTTTTTCTTTTCATTTCTTCCTCTGGATATGATTAAAACTCCTCTGTAAATACATAAGTCCCAACTCTTCCATTTCACACTTGTAAAAGTCCAACTGCCCTCAGCACTAGGCTCGTTTAGTTTTTGAAGATGCATATTATTTTGAGTTTGACATCCATTAGCACAAAGCAGTTTTGTTTTCTAAGAGTAGAGGCCTGTTTTCTGATTTCCTGTTTTGTTTATAATGTATTGAAACACTGTTATTTCACAATATTGCACCGGTCAACAAGTGGTAGTAACACAAAAACATGCAGCACTGCTCCAACAAAGACTGGGAAGGCAGTTACATGGAGGTAAATACTGTGAAGATGTGCTTTCAGATGTTTTATAAAGGAAGAGATGCATTTGTTCATTTAAGGATACACATGAGTTTTAATGAGTAACACTTAATGTAAATCTAACCTTTGTGTACCAGACACTCTTGATGATGACCTGACAACTATGGTTTCAGTTTTATTTTGCCTGTTGTGTTTTTATATGACAGAAGATGCATCAGTCAGTGTCATAGCACAGTATTTAAACTGCAGTATACTGATGACTGTCTTGAAAAAACAGATTTATACTCATGAAATTCCATACGTAACAAACCTGAGGGACCGATCCTGTCAGCTTCTGGTCTAAACATGCAGTGTATTGGTGAATTACTCCAATATTACCGTTTCCTTAATATAAGCAAACTGTAATATTGCTATAAAACAAGCAGTGTCAGCTTGTTTTATAGTGTTAAAGCAGAGTCATGGGCGAGCTGGTGTGCTCAAGCTGCAGTAAGTAAGTACTTACAAGAGAGGCAGGGAATTCAAAGATTTTTGAATTCTACATGAAGCAACTGGAACTTTAATACACAGAGATGAGTTTTAGAGTTTTAACTACCAACCAGGGAGAGATTTTATACTCTCTGTTGTGTTGAGCATTCTAACATATATTTCAGAATATAAGTGAATTCCTTGTGTTTGTCATGAGAAGTCCCCCATTTTTACTGTTATTTTGTTGAAAAACAATAATATTAGCAACAAAACAACAAAGAAGTGGTACATATGATGTAAATTTTTCAGTGCCTTTCATCCTGTTTTGAAGAAGCACTCAGTCAAAATCCATTTATTGCTTGTAGTCTTATTTGGAAAAAACAGGACCTATTATCATAAGTTCAAAGCCAATGGTGAGTGGGATTTTTCTGGGGGAACAATACTTTGAAATAAGTTAATCGGCTTTTTTTTTTTCAAAACCTGACTTGTTAATCAATCACAATGACAGACAGTGAAATAATTGTAAGTGAAAAGTTTAAATTTCCTGTTGATCTGTCAGAAACATTTATCATTTATTTCCAGTTTTCCAACACATTCTCTAGTCAATTTTAAGTTGTGGAGGAGTGGATATGTTTTAGTCACTGCCTAACACTCTTTTGCTTGCAGTTGCGTTGGCATTTTCCTTTGTACAGCAACAATGCTGCCATGACAATAGCAGCCTTTAAAGCACTGTGCATATGTATGTCCAAAAATACTTTCCATCTGCTCAGAAACAGCAGGACAACATACTGTAGTATCACAACAGAAAAGGACGAATAGGACATTAAGAGGAGAATGGAAAATTGGGGTAAATAAAGAGATGGCATGGTTACAATGAAGAGGGCAATTTTACCACTGATCATGGCCATAGTTTTGGCTCCGCTGCTGTTAAACATCTTCACAGTCGGTTCATAGTCAGTTTCCCTTTGCCAGATCCCAATCTACTAAAAGCGACTACATGAGAGTGAAACTGCACCGAGGTGACAAAAGCAGAGGTGCTAATTAAACTATGGGACCCAACAAAGCAGACACACTTCAAAGGTGGTGGGACAAAAGCGGAAGTGGAGCAGGGAGGCAGAGAGACCAAAAAAAGATGTTTGGGGAAAAAAGGCGGGAGAGGTGAGAGGAGGAGATGAAAGAGAGAAACAAAGGTAGACCCAGAAAATGGGGATATGCAGTCATTGTGTGTGTTGAAGAGAGAGAGAGAGAGAGAGCAGACAGAACTGATGTGATGGATCATCAAAGGATAAGTGAGGATATTGAAGGGACAGTTTGATCAATCCTCGCAGGTGTCTGTTTCTCTGCCCCGGGGAGGAGAGGAACATATCACTTTGCCAGCCTCTCCCTTTCCTTCTTTCTTTCTCTCTCTCCGTCCTCTGTGCCTTTGTGTGATGGTTAAAGTTCTGCAGCGAGTGCTTAGTTGTGAGGTAATAGTGAGGCAGGTCTGCAACATGAAACAGATGCACAACATCAAAGATTCAGTATGCTCTTTAGAGCTCTGACACCTACCTACAAACTGGATTTTGCTCACTACAACCAGCTTTAGCAGACAAAGAATAGTTTCTTTTATTCTTTCAGTAATTACATCACATACAATAAATCTGCACTCATTAAAATATGTATATTATATATTAATTAGGCACAGATAATATTAATTAATGATATTTTTGTAGTGAAAGGGATCACTGAAAGGGAGGAACCCACAGATGGTTAATACTCTAACATTTTGAATTTAAAATTATATATATTGACGATAAGGTATGATCTTGACCTATTACATGAATCCACATATTCTTCTATTGTTGGTTTAGTCAGTCAATCTTTTCTTTCTATACGTGGTATCAGTCTATAATTAGTCAATGTGTAGTACAGCTCTTGTAATTATACTGCATTATTCTGCATTACGCTTCATTATTTTCCTTTCTTTTGTTGTTTGTGTGACGCCTGCTGCAATGCCGTGCACACAGAAAATGAAGATGTTCAGGAAAAAGGGATGCAACACCAAAAAGCTCCTTACGCCGGGCGCACACATAAATCCACAGTGGATGTGGAGTTGGAGACCAGTTTTGTGGTTCTCCTCATGCTGTGTCGTCCTCCTTTTTTCTTGTTTTCAGGGCAAAAGACTTTTTCAAAATGTAATCCCTCTCTTTGTCTTTCTCTCTCTGCCTTTGTCTTTTGAACCTTTATCACAGTGGGCTATTTCATTTGAACTTCTCCACCCCATCATAATTTCCGTGCCTGAGACGGTGGCGTCGTCTTATTACAGAACAGAGCGATATTGTGTTTGTCACATTTTATTGATTCCGCTTTCACTTGCCCTTGTATCTGACCTGCATGTTTGCCCTCGTGTTTGTTAGCTTGCCAGTTGGTCTCCCCGCAGGGCCTGTTTTTCAGACAAGAAGAGCTTTAAAAGAAAGTTTTGACTTTGATCAAATCATTGTAGAAGGGGGCATTAACATTTTCAAAATGCCACTGCTGTTGGATTATTTCCCAAAATGGAATGGTAACAAAATTAGCCAATTACTATACGGTAAGATTAGCTGTTATTCGACAAAGAAGTATGTAATGAATATTGCAGTATTACAATAACTTTGTGCAAATGTTGTGTTCACTGATGACAATGGATGATGATTAGATGAAGCTTGGGCTAAAGAATGTGTTCAAAAGTTGAAGGCCACTGCTGTCTGTTCCTAGATGTAAAATGTGTTTTCTTCAGCGACAAGGCCAGACATTATTGTGCTGTTGGTTGATCTATAGCGAACAATAACTGTAAGTGTGCGCATTATGTTATGAAAGAACCAAATAAGGGAAAGGTTTTATTAAAAACGTTTTTGTAGCTAATCGTGAGCTTGTGCTCTTTCTCCTTAACGTGTTCGCCATTATTCCGAAGGTGATGTGCTAGTGCTAGTTCGTCTGAACGTGTTTGTGTAGCAGAGATATTTTCCAATGGAATTTATCAAGCAAAATCAATGACATGACTGCATCCTTGTTGTTTCAGTGAAACTACAGTGTATATAACCAGGAAATTTATCAGACCCAAATGAGAAAATAAGCCAATTTCTGAGAAGATGCACTTAGAATCTGATATCAGATGTTTTCTGGAAAACACTGACCAGCAGTGAAACCCCATCCTGTTATGTGGTGGGAATCACCGTGCCTCTCCAGTGCTGAGGCAGGCTAATTGGATCCATAGAAGATGGTCAGAGTAATTACACGTCCAGTAATGCTTCACTGGAGCTCTGTCATCAATGCGTTGTCAAATTGCTCACAGTGTCAAACAACCTCTTAGCCTCTGATTGATTTTACGACGGACCCAGTCCCTTCCATTATCGCCCTATTACCCCATTTTTCTATTTTGCACTATCATTCTCTCATTTCTTGACACCATGCGATGATTTTCAATTTCTTGATTGCTCCCTATTTCTCTTTTGTGTGTCCACTTGTAATGAGCTGTGGCTGTGTGTGATTTTTGTGTGTGCTTGTGTGTGTGTCAGTGAGGTTATAAAACGTGGTCCACTATCTCTGGAAGCTCGTTTTTAAAAGGAGGAGGTGTTTTGTTTTCAGAAAGCACATTTTACAACTCGTGATACTTCTATATGAATGCCTTGATCTCATGTGTCTAACAGTGATTGAGCAATGCATCAGGATGGTGAATTTGACATAGAAATGCTGTGAAAGTGCTAGGTTTTAGAGTCCCGAGCGTGTTTTTAGTTTTTCGCAGCAAAATTGTGAGGAACTTCTCTAATGCAAACTGTAATTTTTGAGTGCCTCCTCAAGCAAATCCAGCGTACTGTAGTTCCATTAACGGCCCATCTTCCGAGCTCTTTGGATTTGGGAAAGTTTGCACTTCAGCAACTTTGAGCCAACATTGCCTGAAATGGTGCTACAATTTCCTGACACATTGGTTCCCCCTTGTACAAGTATGTTAAGTCAACCATGTCTCACAAAAATGACTTTCCTACACAAGTAAACGACATTCTAATTTTTAAAGAAAATGTATTTTCTCCCTCAACGCTGGGACTGTGAGTCGTAGCAAATACTTCTAGTTTGAAAGAACCACAAAGTCGGCATTGGGAGGTTGGAGACATAAATCTCACTTTGGAATTTCTTCCAGGGTTTGCGTTCTGTTTAGAACCATTATTCGTAGACACAAGTTTCATTTTCACTTCCTGTTTTCGGAAAATATTGTCCCGGTTCACAATATTATTGAAGCTTCTCGTGGATTGTGTGTGTTACCAGGGCGAGTCCCACCCCACCTAATGTATGATTGATTTACTGTAAACAAACGGCACCAAAGTGTTGTGGAAATACTGCCATCACTAGTATTACCTACAAACGCATTTCTGGGACATTATTAAATGTAATATTGTACAGATTATGGAGAAGAACAGTTCATCATTGCATTGCGGGAGAGAGACAAAATTCAATCAGCACCTCTTTGTGCCAGGAAAGAAGAATGACAGTTTAATTATACCATGACAGTGAACACAAACTCTTTTCCTATTGGCTCGTTGTAAATAGGTTGTAAGTTTAAACCTTATGATACAGTTTTCTGTTTCATGTAAACCTTTTAAGTCTTACATTTCTAAGGCAGTCCAGCATTCTAGAGACGAGGCTAAGATATTTCCTTAGAAAGACTTTAAGTATTTTGTTTCCCTGAAATGATATCGGCTACTGATCATTAGTACAGATTAGCAGATAATTGACATATAAATGATTGATAACCCAAAAGCTCACAATTGACTTTCATCTCACAAAAGCATCGCAATAATGGCAAAAGTGCATTAATTAGAGACATAATCTGGGAGAAAATCTTCTTTCTTTTTTATCATGCTGTACAATATTATGACTCACTAAATCTGAAATTGAATGTAGAAACAGCACTTTTTCCAAGAACAGTGCCATTTCTTCAGTCAGAATATGTTTTATATCTGTAGGATGCATTTTTGCCTGGAAAATGCAACTCTCGTTTCAATAGGTTATCCTGATACAGTGCTTGTAGGTGTTTAATATGTACACACGTGGACAAAATTGTTGGTACCCCTCAGTTAAAGAAGGAAAAACCCACAATTCTCACTGAAATCACTTGAAACTCACAAAAGTAACAATAAATAAAAATGTATTGAAAATTAAATAATCAAAAACAGCCATTACTTTTGAATTGTTGATTAACATAATTATTTAAAAAAACAAACTAATGAAACAGGCCTGGACAAAAATGATGGTACCTCTATAAAAGATTGAAAACTATTTGACCAGAGTGACATGATTAACTCAGGTGTGTCATTTAATTGACATCACAGGTGTTTCCAAACTCATAATCAGTCAGTCTGCCTATTTAAAGGGAGACAAGTAGTCACCCTGCTGTTTGGTGAAAAGGTGTGTACCACACTGAACATGGACAACAGAAAGCGAAGGAGAGAATTGTCCCAGGACATCCGAAAAAAAATGATAGACAAACATCTTAAAGGTAAAGGCTATAAGACCATCTCTAAACAGCTTGAAGTTCCTGTGACAACAGTGGCTCATATTATTCAGAAGTTCAAGACCCACGGGACAGTAGCCAACCTCCCTGGACGTGGCCGCAAGAGGAAAATTGATGACAAATTGAAGAGACGGATCGTTGGAATTGTATCCAAAGAGCCCAGAGCAACCTCCAAAGAAATTAAAGGTGAACTCCAAGGCCAAGGTACATCAGTGTCAGATGGCACCATTCGTCGTTGTTTGAGCCAAAGTGGACTTCATGGGAGACGACCAAGGAGGACACCACTGCTGAAAAAAACTCATAAAAAAGCCAGACTGGAATTTGCAAAAATGCATGTTGACAAGCCACAAAGCTTCTGGGAGAATGTCCTTTGGACAGATGAGACCAAACTGGAGCTTTTTGGTAAGGCACATCAACTCTATGTTCATAGACTCAAAAACCAAGCATACGAAGAAAAGAACACTGTCCCTATGGTGAAACATGGAGGAGGCTCAGTAATGTTTTGGGGCTGCTTTGCTGCATCTGGCACAGGGTGTCTTGAAAGTGTGCAAGGTACGATGAAATCTGAAGACTATCAAGGCATTCTGGAGAGAAATGTGCTGCCTAGTGTCAGAAAGCTTGGTCTCAGTCGCAGGTCATGGGTCTTCCAACAGGACAACCATCCAAAACACACAGCCAAAAACACCCAAGAATGGCTGAGAGAAAAGCGTTGGACTATTCTAAAGTGGCCTTCTATGAGCCCAGATCTGAATCCCATTGAACATATGTGGAAGGAGCTGAAACATGCCATTTGGAGAAGACACCCATCAAACCTGAGACAACTGGAGCTGTTTGCTCATGAGGAGTGGGCCAAAATACCTGTTGACAGCTGCAGAACGCTCATTGACAAATACAGAAATCGTTTAATTGCAGTGATTGCCTCAAAAGGTTGTGCAACAAAATATTAAGTTATGGGTACCATCATTTTTGTCCAGCCCTATTTCATTAGTTTGTTTTTTTAAATAATTGTTAATCAACAATTCAAAAGTGATGGCTGATTTTGATTATTTAATTTTCAATAATTTTTTATTTATTGTTACTTTTGTGAGTTTCAAGTGATTTCAGTGAGAATTGTGGGTTTTTCCTTCTTTAACTGAGGGGTACCAACAATTTTGTCCACGTGTGTATGTCTCAATAATTACACCTTCACACTCTAGACCCTTTTTGCTAGGTGTCCTTTTAAACAAGCCTGAATCAGAAAATCAATAAATCTCTGCTAGCTCAAGCTGGTGCTGTTAGTATAAGTATATTTAGTATACAAAGAGAAGAGGACAGGTAGCGTTTCACTGAAGTGATTTTGAATTTTGATTTACACATGAGATGAATAGCGTGTTTTTGTAACAGATTTTTTCCAGTTTCAATATTTAGTTTCATAGTATTTTCTTGCCACCCTGTCTGTATTTAAATCTGTTTTTGTTGTGCCATCTGCAGAGGAGCGAAGCCAGCGAAAGCTTGTTTACTGGCAGTATCTGTGTTTTTGGTGGAGAGAGACAGACAGGTGGAAGGTAGAGCTGTAATGTTCTGCCTCTCTTCTTCTCACAATGACAGCCGAACGGAGCAGCACTTCAAGGATAGAGCACTGACCCATGGTCCTGGCGTGAGCTGGAATTACTTAATGAAATGTGCAGTGAATAGCAGCTGAAACTAATCCAGTAATTCTCTGTGTTCTCTGGCTATTGCCTCCCTCTCTCTGACAGTGGTTTGACAGGACTTCAGTATACTGACAGGCCAATTAGACAGCAATTTGCATATCTTCCTCACTCCATTTGCCTTGTTCATGAGAGCATAAAATAGGATAATCTGGCTTTTGGACCTGTGCACGATATCAGAGGCAGTCAGACTAACTTTATCCTCCATCATACATGACCCCTCCACCTTCCAAACTTCGCCCCATCTCGCTTTCTTAGCAACCAACTTGGGCCTCCGCTGTTTTATCGCCCTTGTCTCATCCTTTCCCATTCCCATTTATCTTGTCCTCTGTCCCACACATTCAGCTCCCTCTTCTCTCTCATCATGGTCATCATCCAAATTACAAAAAGTAAACAGGGCCATGCTCTCCGACTGAAGGTAATTGGATGGGTTGATGGCTATTTTTCCAAGAAATCCATCAATTACAGTCAATCTTTATGTGCACTGTAACATGACAAACTACCGCAGTCCTGCATATAAACAGTCTGTTATCAAACTGGCAGACTCTGGTTGTGGTTAAAAATAGCAGGAACTTTATGGAACAACACGGTTTCCTCAAAACAGTGCTGTGCTTTCTGTAAATATGAAATTTTAAAAAGTCAACACCGTCCAAATCTGATATATTGCATTAGTCAAAATTCTACAAATTCAAGTTTACGTTTCCAGTATGTGATTTATGGGGGTATTATTGTAGCAAAACTATTTGTCAGCGCGAATCGAGAGTTGTCTGTCCGTATTTCAATCCATGCAGTTCTCGCCGTCTGCAAGGCATCAGGCGGCACTATGCCTCAGTCTTTGAGCGTTCGCGACATTGTGGGGCAGGGTGTGGACAAGATGGAGCCCCGATCGCACACAGTGAGTACATGTTAATGTTTTTGCAGTTTGTATATTTAGGCAGGCTATTGCTGAGCCTTCTAAAAATATAATATTGCAGGTACATGTGAACAACTTACATTTGCTGAATTTATAGGTTGCTGAGCAAACTTTCATGAAGACACCCTGCCAAACAATTTCGCGAACTGCCGAGGTTCAGGGCAGCAGAGCTGAAGGCAGCCAGCTTGGACGAGCCTGTGAGCCTGAGGTCAGGGAGCTAAAACCCAAACCTCACTCACGACAGAAGTGTAGCAAAAGTCACGTGAAAATAAAACAGCCAATTGTGAAACCGAACGACTCGTAACTGGTGATTTTTCTGAATTTTCTGCTGCTGTGTAGTGGGATACGTAAATTTTTCTACTACGAATGCCTTTGTACGCATGGACAAATCTTATTACATGTACAAATTTTAATACAGATTGGCAGATTTTTTTACACATTTGAAAACCTATTTACAGACAGACAAATTTTCAGACGACTTTTGAAGATTCGGGTTTGCATTGACAAATCTCAGTTTACATAGACAAATTCTTTTACACATTGACAAATCTCACTTCGGACACATGGATTGAAATACAGACAGACAACTCTCGATTTGCATTGACAAATAGTTTTGCTACAATAATAACCCCCATAGTGATTCACTGTGCCAGTGTTTTAGGAGTCAAGGCAGGGAAATGATTATATTTGTATGTCTCTTACCAAACTATGCTTCAGATTTCTTTTTGTGTAATTTTTGCATGATTTACGTACTGATCCTGTACATTGATGTCATTAAAAGTTCACGTAAAAGGCTAATGAGTAATTCTTTGGCCACAGAGTGCTTTATTTTGTCTGTGTAATTCAAATGATACAGGCCCGATTGCATGGCGTGTTTTATCTTTATATCTCTGAAATTCTTGTCAGTCCTGCGCAGATTGAATCAGTTGTACTTTTTCTAATATATTTAATGAATATTCAATGCTTGGACAAGTGCAGAAATTTACATTCAGCAGTTTTACTAATAGAGTTTATCAGTTCACATAAACTGCCAAAGTGACTTGACATTGTAAGGATCTGTGGCTATGTGAGTAAACTCTAATATGAACAATACTGGAATATTCTAGGTGTGTTTGATAGTTTCATGTGTTGTTGGTTTTTTTTTTGGGGGGGGGGGGCAATTTGTGGTACAGCACATAGCTATACAGTAAGTAAAGCACTTATGGGTCACAAATGCAGTGGGAACAATGTTGTTTTTATCATTGCTGTTCATCACGAATAAAAATGATTTCTTCTGCTGTGCTACAACATTGCACAAACGTATTATCGAGAACAACCAAAGAAGCGAATCTCTAATCTAGTCTTTTTAAATCAGTAAATGTTACGCAAGTTGTTGTTTTTTTTTTTTTAAACAAATGACCCGTTTACATGTGTCCTTACAGTATAAAAGTGGAATTTGATGTCCTTAGTTTGCACATTGGATCAGGGGCTGTATTTGAAAATGTGGTTTAAATCTGATGGATGTCTTGCTGTTGCCTGCCAAGGTGAAAGACACAAACAGCCTCTGTATTCTATGATGCTTCAGCCTGAGAGAACCTGAGATTAATGTTTGCATTGGAGAGATGGAGAGAGAGAGGTTAAATAAGGACTAATAAATACAAGTCATGATGTTATTTATTCCCGCTTTTCATAATATAAAGCTTTGACAGAACAAACTGTTATGGAGTTCAACCAAAGCACATTTAGGTCAGCTTGTTTTCCTGCACTCTGTATTATAAGCTCTTCCTTTGCCATCATACAAATGCTTGTTGTAAAGCCTCTTGCATGTGTTTTGTTAAAAGGTTTTTAAATGTTTTCTTCCTCCTTTTTTCCAGTCTTCTTTCTTGTCTGAAGGATGGATAAAATGAATATCTCCCTTCTCACATCGTCTATTTTCCCTTCGCATTTAGTCTTTTCAGTTTCATTCTTTTGCTCTTCTCTCTGCAAGTGTCTCACCATGTCAGACTCCTTGTTTACTGCCGGTCAGCTGCTAGTTTGCAGCTGTTCAATAAATTAAATTCCATCCTCACGGTCCAATATACTCCTAATTAAGTGCCTCAAACACACAAGCACACACATAACCTTAAGGCAGCATGTGTACTGCTGGGCACGGGTCTCAGGGGTCAATTATGACAGTCTAATGACTTTAATTTGCTAATTTTCAGCCCATTATTCTATTTTATGTCTCATGCAGTAGGTTGTAATTTAGTGAAGGAGTGATGGCCGTTCTGGTCGCGGGCTGATGGATGACTGTCAGCGCTGGAAAAGGGGAGCTCTGTCATTAATAGTGTCGAGGAATGAGCTGTCATGTCAGAGCAGAGGAGAAGAGGCAGGAGAGGCTGCCCTTGTTGCACTGTGAAATCTGAGCTGTTACTATGCTTCATAGCTATATGGTTGAAATCAACGCTGTATGCAAAATCTGAAGTTTTATCCTATTGACACCTATCAAATCAGCTTAATATCCAGTCTAAAAGCTGTAGTAATGATACTTTGTGGTAGCGTCTTCTTTGTTTGCATTTTTTGCAGCTTGTGTCTACATTTATTCTGTAACTGTCCTTTGTTTCTCTGCTCAGTGCTTTCTGTTCACATTTTGGCATTCCATCTGCAGCACAGGCCTAGATCACCTCTGAAGTGGTCCCACAACATCTGACAGCTGTGCAAGTGCACTGAGATTTTTTCTGTGCGTCTCCACTTGCCACTGTGCCTTCGTTCTGCTCTCCGGACAAAAAGGAAGAGTGCTCACTTTTACACAAGTGCCAGAACGTTTGAAAGGCAATTTCAATCGGGTGACAGAGTAACGGATGAGGGCAGCGAGGGCCATCAGTCAAGTGCTGAACAGAACTAAGTCAGAGTTCTGGCTACCATACACTAACAGCCACTCTGCTGCCTTTGTACTCACTGCAAATGACTCAATTTCCATCTTCTTGCTGAATACTGCAGCAGGAAAATTGCATGGAGAGGTTATTCACAATCATGCCATATTGTATGAAGAAGGTACTGTTAAGTATTTTAAAAATGATCTTAGAGCAGCCAAGTGTGAGTCATGTTCCAATTTGAAGAGAATTGTTGCAAAATCTATGGTGAATATTGATGTATTTTGCTATCGAAAGGTTGTGGAGCAAATTTAAATATCAAGCAAAAAAAAATCTGCATTCCTGATCACAGATGTTGAAAGAGTAATCCCTAAATAACAAACTTGTGCAGGCCAGTGGTCATTTTTATTGTACTTAATAATTACAAAAAAGCTTAAATAAGACGTACCTCGCTCACGTGCTCAAATAGTGGTACAGTATTTTTCTAGGACTTACAGACACCTGGAGCTCCACAGCACTGCAGCTGCTGAACTAATTTATGATTTGCTGTGAGGTTATTAGTATTCTTTTGCAGGTTTTTAATCTCCAGCCCTGAGGGTTTCTTTGTCTCTGCTAATTGTGAGAGTAAGGGGGAATAAAGCCAAAGTGAAAATAGAGGGAGAAGGGGGAATAAGGAAATCTCCCTTATCTGTGTTCTTCTACCTCCCATGGCGCAAACAGATGAAGACGGTCTAATACCAACCCCTTTCCTGCCCTTCTAAGACCTTTCGTTGACCTTTGCCTGTCATTTAACTCTATCACACGTGGGGCTGTTGCTGTGAGGTGAGGATTTTGTGAACTCACAGTCCATATGGGTCGGTGTTAAGTGTGGGGATTCTGGAATGGTGGAGCGAAATTCAGAAAATTCAGTTTGAAGATGCAGTGAGTTAGACGAACCTTAGAGGCGGCCGGTGCTGGATTTGGGTACATTATCAACATAAGTGCAATGTGTCTTTATTAGTAAATGAGATTCTGGGTGATCATTTCAAGACAAAATATGGATGCAAATAAGAAAATGCCACCTTTCCATTTAGATTTAATATGAAACTGCTACCTAGAATGACATCACTGGAATTTAAAAGTAGGAATGTATATTTTATGTTGGCTTGTTAAACAGGCGGCATTTACACAATTAACAGCATTTGTGTGAGTATAAAAATCAACTGTAGCTAATAGTCAGTGGCGTTTTTTTGTCCTGTATTTATTTTCAGTGATTTGAGCTACTATGTAATTATTCTATGTGGATTTGCAGTATTTTTCTGACTCCTTATCATTTACCTGATCCAAAAATGCTAAACTAAAGACTTCTGCATTATATCAGTCTAATATTTTGTAAACAAAATTCACGCTCATTCACATTTTGATTCTATTTTTTGTGTGCTTCTATGCATGTGGTGTATAAATTATTAATTTCATTCGGCACCTGGGGGAACGCATCACTGATGCTCGGTATCTTATAACATCTGATGGAGATGAAACCTTCTTTGATGATGCGCGCATGCGTTGTATCAACATTGTTTTCTAAAAAATTGTTTTGTGTTTTTGTCTAACCTTGTAAATGCTGATGTTACAGTATTCATAAGAAGCTAAACAGATTTGGCAGGTATGTGCAAAAAAAACCTGAAATCTATTGTTATTTTCTTTCAGTTTCACACCGTGATTCACAGCAGCAAATCTGTGTAGCTGAATGGAGCTGTTCCTTCTGAAAACAGACACTTTCACATTTACTTCTACTGAGAAACTGACAAATGATCAAACATGACAGCGACGCATGCATGAGCTATCGCCTGCCGTCTGTTATGACAAACATAACTAGCATGCAGAGATCAATGAGAGATGACAGATTAGGTTATCTTAACCTCTGCAGCATATCAAAACTACACTGCTCATTACCTTCTCTCGAGGTGTTTTCTCTGAATTTACCTTCCTGTTGAATGCCGCATGTACTCTCACCCCACAGCCCACCCCCCCGCCGATCCGACTGACTGATGGCTTAGCTATGTCATTTTAATAAGTGTGCATTAGCATGCAGAAGGTCTCCTGGGGTTCTCAAATGCCACCTGTCAGAGTTCATTGATGTTGTGTTTGCATTAACTCATGCTATAGTTGAACTTCTGTAACAAATAATAGGAAAATAATTGTGTGACCAAGAGTTCATTGTAAACGGGAGAAGGCCAGATGAGGAGAAAAAAGGAGAAAGTAAGTGATACAGGTGAAATGGATGAATCTGTAACTGCAGAGTTCTGAGCGGTGGAGTCTGTTCATAGATTTCAAAAGCAAATCAACAAAAACTCCTATTTTTATAAGTCTGCTTAAAGACTCAACAGCTCTGCAGGCATGTGAAGTAACGAGCAGCCAATACTGTTAAAAAACCATTAGCCGTATTTTTAATATCCACAAAGAACCAAATGACTTGCTGTGAAGTTAAAGCTGATATTAGTGTTCCCTCCTCTGAGAATCGGCATACTGGCTTGTTTTTCTGTTCATCTTTCTCTTGATCTAATAGTTTTATGTGGCTGGTCTCCATCTGCAAAGCCTCCTTCAGCCAGTCTCAACAAACTCAGAAGATAAATGTGTAAGGAAATGTCAGCCATCTAGCAAGCTAGACCGACCTTGATTTATGATGATGGTCCAAACTGCCGCTAAAAGGCCAGTTAATATTGAAGTTGCCTATAGTCAGTCAGTCAGTCAGTGGGAAGAAAGAGGACAGTTTGTAAATAGAAGCCAGTTGGTTGCCTCAGTCAGAAGAATTTGGGAAGATGATTTATCGCATAAACAAAAGCTCCTTCCTATGGTATGCTAAGGTAAGTTTAATTGGTGTGTGATTTGTCTGCGCCGTATATAGTAGATTTAATCAAAGTTCTGGCATCATGTCATCATTAAATTATGTTACTATCTGTGTATATACACCATCACTCTTTGTAGGTAACAAATACACTCAACAAAAAATATACACCTGTGCACTAATCATGGTGTCTAATCAGCATCTTGATATGGCACACCTGTGAGGTGGGATGGATTATCTCAGCAAAGGAGAAGTGCTCACTATCAGATTTAGACAGATTTGTGAACAATATTTGAGAGAAATGGTGATAATGTGTATGTGGAAAAAGTTTTAGATCTTTGAGTTCATCTCATAAAAAATGGGAGCAAAAACAAAAGTGTTGCATTTATATTTTTGAGTGTATGTAAACTGTGCCACCCTGATGCTCCCTTTAAATCCATTTGCTCTCTTGCATACTTGCTTTTGTGCAGATGTAGATGCACATGAGATTTACACATCATCAAAATTCGTCCAAAACATTCCTGTGCAGCGTTACAATTTTAAAAGCTTTTACATTTTCATTTTGCGTCCAGTGTACTAAAGGCTAGAGAGTAAGTAGAGTGTGGAAATGCTGTCTCACATCTGACCATTTGGTGAGGTGGCTCCTTACCCAGTCAGACCTGATGACGTGATGATGTCTGCCTGATGTAGCTCTACTGAATTCATATGAACTGTGTATATCTCCTATGGTTAATGTGAAAACCACCGCGCAGGTAGTCTGTGGTTTTATAGTGGCGCAATCTTGAACCCTGTAATATGGCATGTGGGTTCTTGTTTGGCATTTTTTGGAGCTGAGCAGCACATCAGTTTTCAAAATACATTTGGCAGTCATGCTGTTTTTTTTCTTACCATTGAAGTAATGAGATGGCAACAGTAGTAGAGATTAGTTAATTAGTAGCTGTTGCTTTGGGCAGACATTCGTTTGTGAAACGGCTTTATTGCATTGATAGGTTGTCCGAGGAATGCAAAACACATTCCCACTACTCATCAGCGGGACGCCATAAAAGTTTTTTAAATGAGTGTGGAAGGCATGGTTCTGTTTGCCTCAGTATTACAGAGATGTTTCTACACATGTGCTTGAAATTCAGGCACAGAAAAACCTTTCATGCTTGCGTTTTCGAAATAATTTCCACATGATTAGCAAATTTGTTAGTTTTATTTATATAGCCCCAAATTGCAAATTAATTGTATAATTTAAACACAAAATGCTCAATTTGATGAGCTGAACAATGTAAGGGTTGCCAACATAACTATGTGATGTAGCAATAGTGGTTTTGGGATAGATAAGTTGATAGCTAATTTGGAGCCAGAACACTGTAATGATCTCACCACTGTCAGCTTTTAATCACATCTTTTGCTTTAGTGTTTGGGGATTTTTATTTGAAAATGGCTTTTAACAGCACAGACTATTAGAAGTTTTTGATCATGTTTCCAATAATTCCACCCTTTCTCCAAAGCCTTGATTGCTTTGACATGTTTGTATGGAAATGTGTGCGTTAGTGGATGTACACAGATCATCTCCAACATGAAAACCACCTTCCTAATAAATGTATCCATTCCTCCTGCAACATCAAAACATCTCTTGACATGGATGCATGAGCTGTACGGTGTCTGGTACCAGGACATTGGCAGTAAATCCTGTGGTTTGCTGATTAGGGCTTCCATAGATCAGACTTTTTCTAATGCTATCCGTAGATGCTAAATCAGATCAGGATCTGGGGCGTTTGAGTACTTGGGGCTCTTGGTCATGTTCCTCAAGCCATCACTGAGTAGTTTTTGTATTGTGCCAGCCCAGGAAACATTGTCCTGCTGGAGGAAAGTGCTATCAGTAGTGCCGTGTCATGCAGGTGTGTGACTGGTCAGCAGTAATATTCAGGTGGGTGGTAAATGTCAGAGTAACATCTACATTAATACCAGGTTGGAAGGTTTCTCAACAGAACATTGCATTGTAACAAGCAGATCACTGCTATACATTTGACCTGCCAGTGGTTTTAATGTTGTGGGTGATTTGTGTATGTCCATATTCACTGAAGCATGAGACAGAAAATATGTAAGTGTCTCTGTGTTGTGTGGATGTGTGTGTGTGTGTGTGTGTGTGTGTTCCAGTCTGTGTATCTGCTGTAAACCACTGGGCTATGTCCTTTTCCTGTCAGCGAGCTGCTGAGCTGACAGAGGTCATAGTTGGAGACACTGTGACATTTACCGCTTGGAGGCTTATGGGGACTCCCTGCTGTAGCTGGAAGTCTGTGATTATCTCAGTACCATGCCAGCCTGCAGTCCAACAGAAGGCTGTCAAAAATATTGGTAGAAGAGGTGTGGTTTGGTTGAAAAGATAATGAACAGATAATTTTAAGCATGGAAGGGCTGATAAGGGAGCAGGTAGGCTTCAGAGAATTTGTGCATTTTAATGACGTGGCGTTTTTCCATGTTTCCTTTCAATAATGAAATAATGTTGTATTTTTATTTCCCTAAATGATTCATATTTTTGTAATATTTGCACTGCGTTTTTTTGCTCATGCTAGCAGCTCAGAGCTGGATATTTGCCAGTTGGTTGGTTTGTCCACCATTTTGGTCCAAACTGAAATATCTTAAATACCACTGTATATGTTGGCACAGACATCTGATTCTGGCACCACCATTCAGTGGCATTTGTAGTTTTATGTAAAGTGTGTTGACAGCTGTTGGATGGATTCCCATTAAATATGGTACACACAATCATGTCCCCATTCAGGAGGAGTTTTAATAACTCTGGTGACATTTAAATAATTAATCTTTGATTTTTTTTTTTAACATTCAAAGCGAGGGAGATTTAAGTGTTTCTGTTTCATGCTAAATCAGAAGTGTTAACATGTTAACACACCAACCCAAGATGTGCTAGCACTTTGCTCAAACATCCTTTGGCTAACATGAAAAATTCATGTTTGCTTGCTTTTGCCAGCACTTACGCACCTCCAAAAAAGACATTTGGATGTTGACATGAGTGATTTCAGCTGGAAAGTTGAGATTTATGTAGCATAAGTACAGCCTCACTGAGACATTACCAAGACTTTTTCCAAATTAGAAAAAAGAAAGAAACAAAATGGATTTATGGTGTACGTGAACTGATCGTAAATTATTCACATATACCAATCAATGGAAGTCTCTTACACTAACATGAGTTTTTGGAGATGCATTTAAAAGTATGTCTTATAACTTGATGACTTAAGACTCTGTCCTTCTTTTCTCACATCTGTAGTTAAAAACAAAACTGTGTTGGTGTTTTTGTTGAAGGAGTGTGATCCTGGCCCGGAGTTTTCAGTCTGTTTTCAAATGTATGTTTAAACTGTATGTGTGTCTCTATGTTGAGCGTGTGTCTGTGAAAACTGCAAAAATTCCTCTCATTCAGGAAGCTATTTACACACGTGGACAAAATTGTTGGTACCCCTCAGTTAAAGAAGGAAAAACCCACAATTCTCACTGAAATCATTTGAAACTCACAAAAGTAACAATAAATAAAAATGTATTGAAAATTAAATAATCAAAAACAGCCATTACTTTTGAATTGTTGATTAACATAATTATTTAAAAAAACAAACTAATGAAACAGGCCTGGACAAAAATGATGGTACCTCTATAAAAGATTGAAAACTGTTTGACCAGAGTGACATGATTAACTCAGGTGTGTCATTTAATTGACATCACAGGTGTTTCCAAACTCATAATCAGTCAGTCTGCCTATTTAAAGGGAGACAAGTAGTCACCCTGCTGTTTGGTGAAAAGGTGTGTACCACACTGAACATGGACAACAGAAAGCGAAGGAGAGAATTGTCCCAGGACATCCGAAAAAAAATGATAGACAAACATCTTAAAGGTAAAAGCTATAAGACCATCTCTAAACAGCTTGAAGTTCCTGTGACAACAGTGGCTCATATTATTCAGAAGTTCAAGACCCACGGGACAGTAGCCAACCTCCCTGGACGTGGCCGCAAGAGGAAAATTGATGACAAATTGAAGAGACGGATCGTTGGAATTGTATCCAAAGAGCCCAGAGCAACCTCCAAAGAAATTAAAGGTGAACTCCAAGGCCAAGGTACATCAGTGTCAGATCGCACCATTCGTCGTTGTTTGAGCCAAAGTGGACTTCATGGGAGACGACCAAGGAGGACACCACTGCTGAAAAAAACTCATAAAAAAGCCAGACTGGAATTTGCAAAAATGCATGTTGACAAGCCACAAAGCTTCTGGGAGAATGTCCTTTGGACAGATGAGACCAAACTGGAGCTTTTTGGTAAGGCACATCAACTCTATGTTCATAGACTCAAAAACCAAGCATACGAAGAAAAGAACACTGTCCCTACGGTGAAACATGGAGGAGGCTCAGTAATGTTTTGGGGCTGCTTTGCTGCATCTGGCACAGGGTGTCTTGAAAGTGTGCAAGGTACGATGAAATCTGAAGACTATCAAGGCATTCTGGAGAGAAATGTGCTGCCTTGTGTCAGAAAGCTTGGTCTCAGTCGCAGGTCATGGGTCTTCCAACAGGACAACGATCCAAAACACACAGCCAAAAACACCCAAGAATGGCTGAGAGAAAAGCGTTGGACTATTCTAAAGTGGCCTTCTATGAGCCCAGATCTGAATCCCATTGAACATATGTGGAAGGAGCTGAAACATGCCATTTGGAGAAGACACCCATCAAACCTGAGACAACTGGAGCTGTTTGCTCATGAGGAGTGGGCCAAAATACCTGTTGACAACTGCAGAACGCTCATTGACAAATACAGAAATCGTTTAATTGCAGTGATTGCCTCAAAAGGTTGTGCAACAAAATATTAAGTTATGGGTACCATCATTTTTGTCCAGCCCTATTTCATTAGTTTGTTTTTTTAAATAATTATGTTAATCAACAATTCAAAAGTGATGGCTGATTTTGATTATTTAATTTTCAATAAATTTTTATTTATTGTTACTTTTGTGAGTTTCAAGTGATTTCGGTGAGAATTGTGGGTTTTTCCTTCTTTAACTGAGGGGTACCAACAATTTTGTCCACGTGTGTAACTGTCAGCGGGTGACCCTCGGAGCAACTAGCAGCTGACTGAAGAATGGAGGAGGTGGTGAGGCGGGTTAGAAAGAGGGCAGAAATTAGAGTGTGAGGTGGGTTGGGGGCAAAGGAGGGCAAGGTTGAGTGATGCATCTCAGTGCTGATGTTGAGAACTAAATAATTGCATACTGCTGTGAAATCTGTGGTAGAGGAAGGCAGAAGGAGCATAGGGGAAGGAGGAGGAGAAGTACAGCGAGATACTCTGGAGGTTGGTAGTGCTATTTATACCTGCATTAGTTATCTAATACACTGTAGTTATCTTTCCATATCCGCCCTAGACGTCCGTCTCCCCTGTGGCTACTCCTCCCCTTTCACTCACTTTGTCATTCACTTCTTTGCATCTCTTTGACCTCTTCTGTACTCAAGCCACTGTTATTGTTGTGTTTCCAGGTATCTTTTTCCATGTTTCTCGTTCTCTTACAATATTACCGCACTCATTTACAGGCTGAGTATTTATTTTTTTTTTAAATACTTTGAACCGCAGAAAATGAAAAACTGTGCTCCCTTTGTGGTCCAACTTCTCATGCACTCTGCCAGATCCCCAAATACCATTTGCGTAATTTTCCGTTCAACTTGATAAACAACCTCTTGCCTCATTTACCTTTTGCTATTTACATATTTTACCGGAGAATTTAGTGGTACATCACCTTTTAAAAGCAGCTGGCTGAAGGCCATTTAAAGCACTCCAGTGCATCAGCCCTTCCATCTCAGGTGTCCTCTAAAAGTTGCAGCTTCAATTGCCCACACTCGTGTCTCGTGTTCAGTGGTTAACGCCTTTAAGCACATCGGCCAAAGTGCTTTCCAGCGCTGTGCTTTTTAGCATTAAAGTCACACAACTACATCCTCACGTAGCTCAATTAACAGGCAACACTGACAGTCACAGTTCATCTGATGAATTCCAATCCCACAACTTCAGAGACTGCAATTAACACTAATTGCATCACAGACCACCAAAGCCCCTGGGTGAATGAATGTGTATTGTCTGCAATAATGAATTCTCCCCATTCCTATATTGTGTTGTCCAAGGCATCGGGAGTCCTCGGTGAATAGATAACCTAAAAGTGTGTGTTTGTCTTTGCTTGTGTGTATCTGCTTCCCGTCTGTGTGAGCTGTTAGTTTGTCACCCTGAGGTCAAGTGGATAGTGCGACAATCTCCCAAATGCAATTAGGAAGTGGCCGGCTATCTAAAGGAGACTCTGATGAATTGCTACTGCAAGTCTTTCTTTAACTGACTGGGAGTTGAAGTGGCTGCACAGGCCGACAAATGCACACAGCCAAACTTCACATTGTGCGAGAACTAGCCTTATTGTTGCATTTCAAAGTGTTAAAGAAGTTCTAAAGAATTTAAAACATTAAGATTATCTCTCTTTAAAAAGGGACTTTTTATTGCAGATTATTCATGCTGTGAAGGAGGTGGGGGATTGATTTACTTTGTCCTATTGTAGCTCCATTTTAAGCACCCAGAGCAGTTGCTGATTTATTTTGCATTTTCCCACAAGTTTCCACAGTATGTGTAAAGATTCCATACTGGAACCATGTACAGTATAGTCTTTAATACTTAAAGAGTAGATGGGCACATATATAAATTTAAATATAATATGTTATGCAGTCAAGTAGAAGCATTAGAATGTAAACCTGTAATATCTATGATCTGTAATCCAACAATCAGTGAATTGTTTTTTAATATAATTTTTTAGTAGATAATGTACAATAATCAACGTTCCGATTGTTTAGCGTTTGTAAAGCAGCCAATAGAACCTAAATGATAATAAAAGTATATACAATACAAATAACGGGACATACACAGAAGATATAACGCACCTAAATGATACAGTAAAAATTTGAGTATAGTCTTGTTAAAGGTGAAAGAGAACAGTAATGTCAGCATCGTTGGCTCTCAGAAGGTCATTTCTTAAAATTATGCTTAATTGAGTAATAGGATGGGGACTCTAATTGCTTGTGTTATTGAATTCCATTAATGTGATGCTCTGGGGAAAAAAATGGCCTGGCCAAATCAAGTTTTTCTTCACAGGACTGTGCAGTTCTACTTGCAGTGCGACTCTTTTCTTTGGCGTAAAGTAGTAGAATAAAGCTTTGAGTCGAGATTTAAAAAGCCGTATGTCGGGCGATGACAAAAATCTCCAGAGCCTCCGCTAACATTTGACAGCTTATCCTCCAGTTAACTGCCTGCTGTTCAATGTCCTCATCGTGTCCTCACCAAAAACTCAGACAGTACAGAGAAAATCCCATCAAAGCCAACAGGGGAAAAGGCTTATTGGAGGGCCATGAACCTTCATTTGTTTTCATCCTCCGCCCTCTCTCTTTTGCATTCCTCTCCTCTAGTCCTACTCTCCCAATAAAAACTGTATAGCAGGGCTTTTCCCAGCTCAGAGTGGGCCTTAAGAGAATGACTGCATGACAGTAATCACAATAAGCGTGCATACAATAAAGTCTGTGTTGACTTATTTTACATTTTTCTAATATTTTTGACCATTTCACAAACAAATATGTGTAGTACTCTTCATTAAATGCGAACCCAATTCAAAAACTCTTTTCTAAAAATAATTATCATTTTGACCTCAGTGATTTTCCTTTGACATTGGCTACAACCTCCTTGGGAATGCTAAAAATTCTTCTGTGCAGGAAAAAAAAGCTGATGTACAGTAAAAGTAGTTGTAGAGGAGCTCCTCTGATAATGTTCAGCTAGTGTAATTATAAAGTCCCTCTTGGGTCATTGGTTTAACCCCCAAAAATTCATCTCTGTGTACAAACCTTAAACACAGTATTTGTTTTTTCTATTAAATTTATCAACTCTTGCTCTAAAAATAGCTCAGATAAAACTCTGTCACTTTGAACCCATGAGTTTGAGACGTTCATCAGTACATTGCAGTTTCGTGGTGGAATCGCTCTGCTGCACACACAGCTGACTGCATGTTAACAAAGTAAAGAAACTTGATTTTCACCAGATCAGGTCTTTAATATTTTGAAGAATTTCAAGGCATAAAACACATTTATTAAAAACAGTTTAGGGAGATACCTTCAGTAAAACTCATACCAACCATAATACAAAGATTGTCATTCACTTTGTGTTTTTAACTGTGTATACGTGTGTGTGTGTGTGTGTGTGTGTTGTGATATTTTACTGCATCCAGAGTACTGTGTCATTTACCTTATGTATTAGACTTCAGTAGACCGCATTAGACTGCTTGCCTTATAAAACTGGCTGCTAAGTGTAGATGGAACAGCAGGTTTTTGAACATAATGTCCATTAAACAAAGTCTGAGACAAGCATGACAATGAATACTCATCCAGTCAGGCTGTAATGAGGATTTAAGTGGTTAATTCTTCACTCTAAATTACGTTTCTCGGAAGACATTAGTTGGCACAGCTGGAACAATTGAGACCCTATAGAAAGAAAAGACTTAAAACAGACACCTATGTTTGCTCTGATGTACACAACCATGTCCTTCTGGTGATTAAGTGCAAAGTGCTTCTTCATGATGGAACTTTCCCAAGTCAAAAGCGAAATATACAAAAGGTACAAAAAGCAAACCTGTCACCAAGGACCTGGTGACATTTTTAGTCTAAAGCTGTAAATCACAAAGCTCCAAATGTCAAAAAAAGCATTATTTTCTCAGTCGAATTTAGCTATTTTTAAAATACTGTTTTCAACCTTACAGTTGTAACAGTAATTTTATGTAAAAGAAATGGCCTCATATAAATATATGTAGCAAAAATGTGCAGCCTAATGTGGCCACACTGCATAATTGTAGAAACTACTTTATAATTAACCACGCCTGATGTGTACGTCAGCGGGGTTACTGTATTCGCTTCGGTATCTGGCTGGCTGGGTAAGTGTGTGTGTGTGTGTGTGTGTGTGTGTGTGTGTGTGTGTGTGTGTGTGTGTGTGTGTGTGTGTGTGTGTGTGTCCGTTCAAATATCGCTGCAAGTGCTGAAGTCAGGATAATCAAACTTGGCACTGAAAATCGGTCTAAGGTCCCCTGCTCAGTTGTGGAGTTGGAGGTCTGGGTGTGGTTCTGCCATCTAGTGAGGGCTGGTCTTGTTAAAATTGCTCTTGTTTATCAGGGTCACCACTTTAGTATTTTATCTAGACTACCTAAGAGACCCTTATCAAGAATATTTCAGGTTCAATAAATAATCAAATTTGCTTGTATTGATCAGTCTCATAATCAAAATCGGATTTAATTGACCTCCAGTTCCTCAAACAAATAAATACACAGTAGAATCGATTATAACTAGACGAGCCCTCAGTAGATGGCAGAACCACGCCCATGAACGGACATACACACACACACACACACACACACACACACACACACACACACACACACACATACCAAGCCAGCCAGATACCGAAGCGAATGCAGTAACCCCGCTGATGTACACGTCAGGCATGGTTAATGATGCAATATACAAGAAATGTGCTAAGTGACCCCTGTGACCTTGACCTTGATCTGCTGACCTTTAACTCCACAACTGAGCAGGGGACCTTAGACCAATCTTCAGTGCCAAGTTTGATTATCCTGACTTCAGCACTTGCAGCGATATCTGAACGGACATACACACACACATACATACTTTCCCAGCCAGCCAGATACCGAAGCGAATGCATTAACCCCGCTGACGTATATGTCAGGCGTGGTTAATTATACACAAGCATTTATGAACTTGTACTATGAACGAACAATAAACAACAATGACAGAACAACAATGGTGAATAAATGAACCAATAAAGGCAAAAAAGTAATCAACTGCCATCCTCACTGGAAGCAATTGGTACAAAGGTGAAGAATTTAGAGTTAACCTGGAATTAGAAAACCAATTGAAATTTTTAAATTCACCCGTTTAGCAGAAGGAAAATGATGCTTGCGTAGCCTTTGTAGCAGTGAGAGGGAGGACGCTGCAGGATGTGAGGCTGTGATGATCTGATCGATGAGTTGGTTCAGGAATGCAGAGACAAACGGGCACTTTGGCAGGTTTGCATTGCAAAACTGTGCTGAAGTAAAATCACTAAGAGTCAAAGCTCATAATTATACAGAAAATATTTGTGCTGTTGTATTATTAAAGTGAATTTAAGGATTCCAACTTTAAGTAAAACATAGGAAAACAAAGCCCTAGTTTAAAGCTAAGCCATGCATTTCTTTAAGCCAAAATAAAAGAACCCAGTTTTAAGCCTTTGTTTAAACCATTCTTAGTTTTAGCCATCGTTTAAATTTTTTATGCAAGAGCCCATTCCGATCTCTTTCATTTCAGAGCCAAATTCAAATCAGCATCTAACAATCGTGGATGTGTTACTCTCCAGGGATGGTGTTGAGCTTCACAGTAAAGACGAGGTCAGAGGTCAACTACCTTCAGAACATACTTTTAGTTCATTTTTTAAACATACACATCCAAGTGCTGAATATCTGTGATGATCACAGATCTGAAATACCACTGAATAGGTGATTATAACAATATAAAACGAAATGACATGAAAGTAAACTTCTAATATAACTAAGAACACGAGCATTTATATTCAATAGCAAGAAAAATAAGACTTAGGAAGTCTACGTACAGCATATGCTTGAAATGACAATCTCTCTGTGTCTTTTACTGCAGTGACAGTGAGAAGGTAGAGTTTGTGTATCATGTGTGCTTCTCCACAAACACTCCAGATATGTCTTCCTCTTCAGAACTTGTCCTGATCAACCTGGTATCCTAGATTGAATCCAGATGTTGAGATCATCCCTCCAGCGATGCTGAATTTCTTTATTTTTAGGATTTAAAACTGTTCAGTTCAATGTTGTAAAGAAAGTCCTGGGTGTTAGGGGGAGAGAAAGGTCAGGAGGTCACAGTGAAAAAATAATCTTCTCTTCTCCAGAGGCGTGGTTGTTCTTACAATTGAGACTATATGCCCCTTATCAGACTCTGGTGGAGGTAGGAGACGTCTTGTTGTATGCAAGAGTGCCGTGAGTGGTCATTTTGAAGTAAACATCTGATCTGGAGATGTGAGTTTTGGGTTAGCTGTCTTCTGAAATGGTTTTTTGCCAAATTTTCCCTGTGGGAAAGGATCTCTGGTATCTCTGTGTTGCCAGAATGTTCTGTTCCTCAGTTAAAGATCTTGTACTGATAGAGTTCAAGGCTTTTTTTTTCTATTTTCAACACTGGAAGTAATAAAAAGCGAACTACTACTCAATATAAATGCTGCGTCAATTAAGCCCTCTTGAAATCTGTGCCACTAACACAGTCCTCAAAAACAATTCTCATGTTTATAATGAACAGTTTGTGCTTGTCCTCACTTCTTAAGCATGCACATACTGGGTTATGTATGCATGCATTTGTGTGTGACTGAGTGTAGTTGGAGATTATCTGTGGGTCAGTAGTGGGATCAAATGTAATCCAGTTGTTAATTAAACTAGAGGAGCAAAGGTGATTGTGAGTTCAGCACCGAAGACAAGAGAATGAAGGACTCGAGGCTTAAAACCGCGTGATACTGTCTGCTTACAAATTCACTTTAATCAAGGTCTTAGCTCCCTCCCACGACACACTCGCTCTCTCACACACGCACAAATCTTGATACCGAAGCTTTTGTGTCTCCGGCTCTGCACAGAGTCAGACAAACGGGCGCAGGCACGACAGATGGAGTCTCAACAGTATTTGATTAAGAAAAGGAATTAACATGATTGAATTTTCTGTTTCTCTGCCGAGGCTTGACAACGTGGGTTCATGAGACTTTCAGTCCAACAGAAGTCACTCCTTAAAATTTTCACAATCGTGTCATGAGGTGATACATTCCACATTGTGAGCTGCTAAACACTGTGTAACTCATACTGTATTATATTGTCACTCCAAACACAATTAAGTTATTTATTTCCACTTATTCTACCTCTTTCCGCATTACTGGACAGCATATTGGAGACTGTACAATCACCTCTCCTTTATCCCAAATGACTGCAACATCCTGCCTTTAACATAATTATCTCCTTCATGTTATGGGATGAATCGCCCAAAAACCTCCAGTTGAAGGAGAAATTTAAATCACAGGTCACTGACAGGTCTTATTATCACACGGACGCCATGTAATGTCAGTATGTCAGAGTTTTCCCTTTTATATGCTGATTCATAATGAGAATTTTTGTGTAGTTAGTGTTTGCTTCTTCCATCATGTCGCTTAGATCAGCCCTTTTATTTTAAGTCAGTTATTCATGACTTTTTCATGTCCTATTCAAATGACTACAACAGGTATATTCAGGTCTGTTATCTTCACAGCATGTCATCCAGCCAATATGCTGCAGCAGCCCCACTCCTGTGGTGGAAATGTTGAAACTGGTTGTGAAAGTTTTTGACGTGACTGATAAAGCCACATGGCAGAGCTCCAGCATTTGAACCCGTCTCAGTCACTGGAAGAATACCTTAAAGAATTAATTTTACAGCTGCACTTTAAAGATCCCATATTGTGCCCCTTTCTGGTAAACTTGTGAAAATCTCACATTTCCACAGAATGTCTTTTTAAATTCTTCAGCTCAAAATATAAGAAAGATGGTTCATTTCATCATGATTGTATAAATCCTGGTTTTAACCATAGACTGTATATATAGTGGACGTAGCATCTGGCTCCAGAATTGAAGCCAACCCGGAAGTGTCAAAAACTTGCAATATCACGCCGTCCACTAGGGTTGGCTCCAAAGAGCTTTTGCTCCATAGACCCCAATGCATTTTTGGAAAAAATAAAATTTGATAGGCTGATGTTCTACCGCTCAGGATTTTTTCCCGTTAGTTTTCATGGTCAAAATGAGAGATCAGGTGGCCGATCTTAAAATAAATCAATACGGAATTTTAAATAAATCGTTGAAGTTGGCGGAGCAAGGGGGCGTGGCTATACTTGATTGACAGCAACAGAAGCCTTTGCGGTAAAATGTGGGTGGGATAAGAGAGTCCTCAGCCAATCCTGGCCCTAGTTGCTCTCCGGTCCGGCCTGTTTGATGACGCTTTTTACGTCACTGGCTCCAAAAAATCCAAAACGGCGACCAGGAAGTAGCAAAATCCGGGCTTCATTTTCTCGACGTTGAAACCAACGGGTGATGTCACGGTTACTTTATGCCTGGTTTTAACCATGTTCTAAACGAATTCTTTTAGTGTCTGTAGCTCTGAATACAGCTGAGTTGCTGCTGTCCCACAACAGTAAGTTTGACATAGCCAGGCTTTCCTTGTGTCAGCCAGATCAACAAAACCTAAAGCCTCAGACAGAGATAATGGGTATTCAGACAGTGGTTATTAACTGTCTTTGTTCACTCAGGCTTTCTGCTTCATACAGTTAATTGTGTTTTAATATATTTTATCAATCGATGGAGCCACTTTTTTCTAACTGACAGCTACACATTAGAGCTGTTGAACTTCATACATTTAAACATGATGTTTACTGAAGGAAATTTAGGTTTTGCATTGACCCATAATGCGGGATGTCATTTTGCCCAAATCAAAGTGAAATTACTTGTGTTGATTGAATAATCTTTGTAGTAAATACCAGTAGAATAATATTTTTTCTGACGTGTCCTATTAGCTGCAGTACCAGCAGTGTACACGGTATATACGCAAACGGCGTGCAATACTGTACCTGCACAGCTTCATTCAGAAACAATTAGTAACCTACAGCTCAACAGGTTTGTAGATTTAACATATTCCCTCGGCTTAGAATCTGTTCTCTGTGCACAAAGAATCATCAGGAAATGAACTGGTAAAAGGTGATTTGAATCAGAAACTCCGACCATAACCTGTCCCAGTCTAGGTTAACAAAGCAGATGTTACCATGGTGATCTAGCCAGGTTGAAAGAGAGCCCTCTTCGTGACATTGACAACTCTGGCTTTAGGCTCCACATACCCATTACTCCCTCTGATGTAGTGCATCATTCAGATGTGAAAGGACTGGCACAGCTGGGTGTAGCATTCAGTGAAGCTCAGCATGCAGCATGAACACACAATAACCCACACACAGTCCCTGTTTACTGGCATCAAATTGGTCTCAAAATTTTCACTATCATTGAATGTCCCTCAGCTTTAAAATTTTCACAGAGCTCATACCTGTGGGCATATGATTGAAGTTATTGGGGATGTGTGTCTGCTGTTCAACATGAGGACCCTCTAAGCTTTTTAAAGATGACTTATGCACACATGTTAGAATTTCTGTTCACTGTTGATGATCATTTGCTTAATGACCAGATCACAATAAATTAGAAGTGTGTTCTTATGTATAATACAGTAAAAGAAAAAAATAAACGTAAAAGAAAAAGCCAAATTAAAGTGACCATGATTATTAGAAGCAATGAAAAGAGAAAAATTCTCAAACAGAAGTGGCGTAAATACTTTATAAAGGCACTATACAAAAGATATGAAAGAACATTTGCCACGTAGGAGTTTCTAACAGGTTCATAAACAAGTCCTCTGCTGAATGCTGAAGCAGGAATTCATGCAGCTTTCCTGACAAGCTAGTGTATGTACTACATGTAATTATATGTAATCCACCTTGTCTTAAATGAAGTGTTTTCCATTTGTTGTAAATCAAAAGGTATCCACACTGTGAAACCTGAATGAGCGCTGCCAACAAAAGAAAGACCTCGTCGGGTGCTATTCATCTGGTTGTGAAGCAGGAGACTGCATGGACAACATCCTAATTTCTCAAATGGTTAATGATGATGATGGTGCCGGAAAATCATTTCCAGCTCAGCTTCCTCTGACAAACGGACAGACCATCTTCTTTTTAGAAGTCAATTATTCTGTTTTCTTAGTGTTCAGAGATTCCGTTTCTTACCTTTGACTTAATTACTGCTTTTGCTCGATAGATGTTGGTAGGACAAGTATTGAAACAGAATTAAAAATACTGAGCTGAGTTAAGTGATGGATCAACTCCAGTCACCTCATCACATTTAACCACCGTCTTCAGTAGGAAACGGCAGGAACTGCCCATCCAGAAGTGCACACAAGAGCAAAATGCAACTCCTCTTATAGACATGCACTTCTGTAGCCACTTTATTAATATGTATTATGAGTACAGACTCTTAAATATGTGCTAAAGACAGATACTCCAGTATCTTTTGATCCTTGATTGTCAGTGTTTAGCGAAATGTGACACATTTCTGTTGTGTGTATGTTGTTGATAAAAAGCTAACATTGAGACAATCTTGTAATTAGTTATACATAAAATCTTCATTATGCTCTTATATAATTATAACACTACATGTTTTAACAGATACATAACAGAAAAAAATCAACACACTGAAGGAGACATCTTCAATAATATCATCATTACGCATTTAAAAACTGGATTCATCAACAACCTTGAACTAAAGAGATGTGTAAAATAAAGTCATAAATGGATTCAATAAATAGTGCAGTGCACAACTTTCTATAAGATGTAAATACTATCACAGCACGGGTATGCTAGTGCATCATAATGTTTACTAACGCGTATGAAATACAGTAAATGAAGCCACAATATAAAAATGACTCTTCATATATAGCTTACCAACCCCAGTGCAGCTGTCAGAGTAAAGTAATAAAAGCTGCCTTTAAATTAAAATAAGAACAATCTGAACATCAGCTGTAATGCATAGTTGCAACAATTATTGCAGGAGTCTGTAAGTAATAAAAGTAAGGTTCAAGAAGTCCAAGAGACATTATTCATTATGAGGCCCCGTGTGTGAGACAGTCGACCTGTAGCCAGCTCACAGGTTGGAGGAAGAACCCGTTTTGAAGTCTACTTATGTTTCAGTTTCTTGGTTCACTGAGGTCACCATGAACGGGACAGAATGCGAATCTCAAAGAGAGTATTTGAATGTGAATTTGGCCCAGTAGCAACCTCTTTCTAAGTACATGATGCTCTGGGAACAGCACTGTGATATTGACTATAATAACTGAGAACTGTGAACTGTATGAACTATGAACTGTAATGTTTCAAACCATTTACAACTTATTACATCTACACCTGACATCGGGGTAGAGGATGCCAAAGATCATGAGGTGGTAAGACTGAGGTGATGAGTGAATGAGACAGTAGGAATAGGGGAGGGTGTAGGGAATGAGGAAGAGCTTAGCAGGTAGGACTAATCAATGTATGGCCACAAGTGCTAAGTAGAAGAAAATAACATCAATTCATGCGATTAAGACTCAACATCAGCCAAACTGTCAGACATAAACACTTCACTGCTGCTGAAGTTGATTGGTGTTGAACCTCACAATGAAGTTAACTCCATCGTGCAAAAATAACCCTGAAGTGCGAAACCTTAAGTGAGGGTGACGCATAAAGCTGCCAGTAAAACATGCACGTGTAGCCTTAACACTGTTAAGAAACCTGTGAACCTTCCCACTTCTCCCTGGACTGACACCAGCTTTCTCCATCATCTCTGGTTGCTGCCAGCTGAGATGGTCTTCATGCCCGGATCCCGCAGATGAAGGTGATGCAGATCCTCCGTCAGTGCTACAACAATGCAGTCTTCTGTACCATTTTGCATTAGAATAGTATGAAAAGTTATGATCAAACCGATCTGTGGTATTGTGTGGGTAATTATAATTTTCTGATAGCCCCCGGGAACCTTATTTTTTTTCTGATCAAGAGAATCATTCCAACAATGTCTACCATCAGCAAGCAAATGAACAGGATCAGCTAAAAATAGTCTGTATTCAACGCTACTGATGCTTAGAACAGTGCAGCCAACGAACAGTAATAGTAACATACTCATAGAACAGAACTGAACCACAGTGATCAGTAACAGCGTTCTGCAGTGCAATATTAACTGATTTTTAATTAGCAAATTTGTATCTATTGTTCTATAGGCTCCTGAACAAACAATGCATTGAGACAACAACAGTTAGCTAACCTATGATAATAGATCCGTTATGATTAATTAACTGTAACCAACATTATAGCTAACATTAACAACGTTGTCTTATCTAATGTATTTGTTGACAATGCAGGCAGATGGGTCCCCCCTATTTAGAGCCGGGTTCTGCTCGAGGTTTCTTCCCTGTTAAAAGGGTGTTTTCCTTGCCACTGTTGCCTTTGGGCTTCCTCTGGGGGTCAGGCATATGGGTTCTGTAAAGCGTCTTGAGACAATTTGACTGTAATTGATGCTATATAAATAAAATTGAATTGAATGTAACATCAAATTTGGATTTAAAATGCAAAATTCTGTGTTTTAGTAGCAGTTACTCGTATCTTAATGCTGTCTGAGACACAGTAACAGAAGTTACTGGTTTTATATGTTATGTACCTACACATTTACTTTCGCAATTAACTCTAATGTTTGTCTTGACTTATAGAAGTGAAAGTTGTTCTTATTTTGCCCTACTTGTTTTGGGACATTGTATTTTATGTCTACAGCTGCCAGTCGGTCACCAATGATAAGTCAGCATAATAATATGTTAATAATAATGTTACTTCTGCTGTTCTTTCCAATTAGTTGAAAATGAATAGTGTGCATGTGCAAATATTGGCAAAAATCCAATATTGTGTGTCTGTAGTGCAGGAAAAGATTTTGAACAAAGAGAAATACAAAAATATTTATTAAATTTTAAAAAATTAATGAAAATGTTTGAAGCCACACCCATGATATGTGATGCAGCACCCTTGAATATAAAATAAAACTAAGTGTAAAATTCAACAAACTGAAATCTAATTCTTAAGAACTTAAATGTTCTGTCCAGCCCTGTTACTTACAGTAGGAATACACAAATTTGTTTTGGCGTCCTGTGACAACGTGTGAGATTGCAGAATCATTTTCTCATTAATTGTATCCAACTTGTCCTTTTCCATTATATTGGCAATTTAACATCCTGTGAAATACATGTTCCCTGACAGCTTGACATTTTCTGTCGATGGAGTTTATGCTGCTCGAGCTTCTGTGGAGAACCATCTATTTTAGATGATTGTTGTTATCGAGCCATTTTTTGCTGACTCTTCCGCTTTACTCCCCATCTGCCGAGGCAACATGCCAGCTCCCCAAAGCAAAAATCTATGCGTTTTGATATTTACTTTGAGAAGCGAGCCTTTTCCCTCATGACGTATAGGCCAAAAGATTAGACTTCATTTCATCCGTGCACCACAGCGAGGTGAAATTATAGTGTTCCCCTCTGGTGAGGCCGGTGAGGAGCAGACTAAGTGGCAGGAAATAAAGTGTGTACATCTTGGTTGTGTGTGTCCAGGCGTGTATGTGTGTAAGGTATGCATTTGCTGAAATATCTGTCATTAATATTTACATATACATTGCCACATCACATTTATCCTCATTCCACTGCTCACCTCTCTCCATCATTCTTCTTCTCCATGACTCTGTTATGTTCTCATGTAAAATAGAATCCAGAAAAATGCGTTTGACGTGACAGACCGAGTGGAAAATGGATTTGCATCCAGCTCCAAAACTGCTAAGTGGAAGTACCTTTTCCTGCTTCCCACCACTAAGTCAAGATTTGTGCATAAAGGCTGCAGCAGTAAAATACAGTCACTCCATTTGGTCTCATCTGAGACAATATTTACCGACTGAGTGTATGAATGTGTGAATGTGCAGCCAGGATCAAGGCTTATCTCCCGTCTTTCACACCACCTGCCGTCTTTATTATTTGTCTGTACGTCCATATTGCATCTGACACCTGTATTGGGGACCTTTTCATTTCTGTTAAACCTCAGAGTGGGACAATACACGGTCCAAGCTTTTTGAAAATTGACTGTGGATCAAACCCTGGAGCCCACTGTGTTTGGCAGCATCCTTCACCATTCTGTCACCAAACAGAGGATTTGGAAAGTTGAATCGGGTTCAAAGGAGGTCAGAGGAAGAAAATAGGTGCAGAAAAAAACTGTGTGCATGAGAGTAGGATGTGAAGATGGAAGTGGAGGGGGACAAAAGTGGGAACTTTGACTTTATATCTGTCATTATACTTTGAGCATACAAGCAGAATTCTCATAGCTAGGCCGCTTTTTGTTTCCGCTGTGTCCCACTATGTTGTGAAAGATATAAGCTAGAACAGGGTCAGAGCACTGCAGCTCTTTGTTCCCTCTGCAAGAAGATTTCCCAAATCCCTGAAATGAACACTTGTGTAGGGGGTGAACTCCAAAGATGATTCTGGAGCCACAACGACGTCTGCACACAGAAACACACAACACATCCAGCCAGTGTGATAGAGCGGTCTGTGGAGAGGACAAATTTCATCTTTTGTTGAGTTGGCACAGTTTGACACATATCAGAAATTATTTTTGTCTTAACTACACCCGAGGGGCTGCACACTGTGTTTTTGTTTGCAGCTCATGCTGATCTCTGTGTCCAGAAATGGGACATCAGCTGAAATTTAAAGTGATAGCTGTATTGTAAAGAAAATGCCACCAGTGTGTATTATTGTTTTTACTTCACTGCCCACACTTTCATTCAGCCTGAACTATCTGAGCGGCTTGGTACCTTCTGCTGGGGTTGATAGAAAAACTGGAGGGAAAAAGGCAGGAAAAAAATGAAGCTAAATAATATGATTCGACTGGCAGTGTCATCATGACGGAAACTTAAATGACTAGAAAAAAATCTAGCTATTAGAAATGTTTCTCCATGCTTTTGTTTTTTCATAATTTGTTTATTCTCGTAGTGTCGACCTAAAATTAAGCGGCTGCTCAGACTTCTAGGCCTGATGTTGTTCTGACTGTTTCAATATTAGAAGCCCAGAATCCTCAACATCATTTCACTGATGAGCCACATGCTGAGAGAAATTTTCGCTCTGTTGGGAAACAGACATGTTGAAGCCCATTATGTCTCTGATGTTTTCTATCTTTCTGTGTTTTCGTCTTTAGAACTCACATGGTTCATTTCTCTTTTTCACTGTGGTGATAGGACTGTAGAAATTAGCCGTCCAAGTGATAAATTACTTTTCTCCTCGAAATTATTTTTCAAAAGTGGCTCTTTTAATGTTCACTTGATTTTTATCTCTCGCTTTGTCTTTAACGATCTTCACACTGTCTTTGATTGTCTGTCTGAGCAATTATTTTGCTCCTTACTAAAAAAAAACACACAAAAAAGAATGAGGTTGGTTTTGATCACACATTCTCATAAACTAAATCTTCAGCCACTGAACAAATCCTTGAGCACTGGCCCACCTAAAAACAGAAAATACTTACTAAAATACTCCACAGACATGGTAGTAGCTTGTCTGTGTCTTTAATACATCAAAAAAAAAACATAGCTGTTACTTTATAACATGTTTCTGTTTTTTGTTTGTTTTTTTAGTTTGGTGCTTATGTAAATCTCAGTATTCATTTGCTTGGCAGGATCACTTCAAGGATAGATTTTTGAAGTAACACGTGTTACTTTATAATAATCAAAAATACAAAGGTTAACACTGAATTAAAACTGTAGACTAACAATTTATCTTATTATAGCCAGAAGCAGCATCACATCTTTGCACAGACTCTGACAACAAAGAGAGGTTTTGACAACTTACTCGCTGTTAAAGTAGAAAACTCATTCCAGTTAGAATACATAAAACAAAAGTCAGCCTGTCTGTAATCATTGTCCACGCGACTAGTTAAGTCAACTCAGTATGTTAAATTTATTGAACTTGTTACGTTAATTTAGTTCAACTAGTTTTGCACTTTCACAACTCATAAGATGACTTTTCCCTAATCAATCAAGTGAAGTCCACTAGACTTATATTAAAAGGCAGCAGAAGAACTTTTGGAACTAAGCTTAATAAACTTTATTATATCACTGTGTTTGTTGTGTCAGTGTAACTGTTAATGCTACCTCCTTTTTCTTCTCTCTTTGTTTCCGTCTTTTTAGGGGAGATTTGTGCCTTTAAGATCTATGGTCAGGATGCTCCATTTGAGGCTGTGGTGTTGAACCGCACATCAGGAGAAGGAGTCCTGAGGGCCAGCAGCCCTGTGGACTGTGAGAGCCAGAAAGAGTACACATTTATTATCCAGGCCTACGACTGTGGGGCCGGGCCCAGCGGGGCTGACTGGAAGAAATCCCACAAGTAAGTCAAGCTGTGTCTGTTAATGTGTGTATTTAATCTAACTCTGATAAAATGCATCACTCAAATCCTTTTTTTTTTACTGCCTAAATAATGCAGGTAGCAATGACTTTCATTAATGATTAAGCTACTGATTATTTGCTCAATGAATCAACTAACTGTATCGTCTAAATATCAGAAAGTAGACTAAATTGTCCCACCATGTTTATGTATTTTGTGACTTCACCAACATTAAAGACTGTATCTAACAGTATTGCTGTTTAATGTTTATCTTAGTGCAGTTAATTTTTGTGTCATTCTGCCAATATGAAAGGTGGTGTGACAGACTCCTTAAACGTCAGAAACAGACACAATGAAATCAGAGCCAAATGTTTTCTGCTCGTGTAGTCACTGTCGCTTGTTTTCAGGCAGAAGAGAGAAAAAGGTCGTTGCAAAAAGGAGACGCTGGACTTATGAGATGTGGTTGCCACCATAGGTTACCACTGAGAAAATGTTCATTTCAATTCATACCATGATCTTTTCTTAAACCTAACCAAGTAGTTTTAGTGCTTCTTGGTCAAAGAAAAAACTACAAACACACAAATTAACCCATGGTTTGTACTTGTATGTACATGTTTTTTATGCATACATTTGAATATGCATGTTCATTATAATTATTTTCCTTTACTTTAAATTAGTAAGCAAAAATACCTACATGTTTGTGTAGTTCTTAGTGTTTGTATAAAAATACCTTCATAAGTTAGACTTGAACCTCAAAGTTATAAAGAAAAACAACTATAATTAGATCTAGTCTGCTCTGTTTCCATTTGTTTTCTCCTTTCTTATGTGGTTTTTATTCTTCAGTATTGCAGCAGTGACAGCTGACACTTGCGGATGTGTCTGAGGATGTCCTCCTAATGGCTCATCAATACACCGTGTGTCTGTATGTGTGTGTGACAGCGTGATGTGCTTAAGATTGACAGACATTCAGAATGACATGGACAGCAGCAAATCAAACCCTCTGGTCCTTCAGTCGGAGACAAGACGTCGCTAAAATAAGCTGCTGCTTGGTACCAAAAGGGAAACGAGCGAGACGGAGGGAGAGAATTTTATCAGCTCAGGGATCTGTGATGAATTTCTTTAGTGGAAGATGAATGACGTGCAGTGGACGAGTGTGTGTGCATATTTGTGTGTGTGTGTATGTGAGACGTTATCACGGCATGACATTCTAAATAGGCCTCATTAAGCTAATGTCATTAATTAGCCAGATGTGCTTCCTCAGATAGACCATGAGTTGTTGTCAGTGAAGGTCACCGGTGAGGAAAACTTCATGATGCATCTACGTTATTGCTTCATTTATATACTTTAGTGCACAAATGTTATCCGAGTGCCGAGTTAATGTCTTCCAGAAGATGAGATTTTGTGTTAATGTGTGTGTTTGCATCAGAGTAGAATAGAGGAAAACAAGCAGGAAAAAAAGGCGGTGAGAGAAATTAGAAGCTTGAAAAACAAGGTAGCTTTGTAAGATTTACTGTGGAAGAGTCTTTACTAGAAAACAGGCCTTTTAAATCAACATTCAATGAAAATCCATTTTACAAAGAGAGACCAATAAACAAGAAGCTCTGTCTTTTAACCTCTTAACCAACTATTAAGTCCTGTACTTCGAGAATGAATCTATTTCCCAATAATTACCTCTGCCTTCAACTGACAATTGTATTTCAGACTGACAGTGAAATTGGTCTTGTTTCATTTCAATCATTACTAATGACTTAAAAAGATTTTTCCTTCTCTCTTCTTCTTGTGTCCTTACATTTCCTTTTCTACATCAATCATTTCTACTCCACTTTCTCTGCATATTTGTGGCCTTTCCTCCTACTATGCTCCCTTTCTTCTTTATTTTACTTGTTCTTCCATGCAGGGCTGTGGTTCACATCCAGGTGGATGACGTCAACGAGTTCAGCCCCGTGTTTCGGGAGTCGCTGTACAAAGCATCAGTAACAGAAGGCAAAATCTACGACAGCATTTTGCAGGTATTGAAACTAGTTGGTATATATCCCATTGACCCTGTTATGTTTTATGGTGAAAGACCTCCTCCAACAACAAAAAAAATCAAGGTTTTTCTTTTGTTGACATGTTCATATGATGTTTTTTATTCGTTGGAAGACACATCATTAGTGAAATAAACAATTTCACCTTGAGACTGATGACAGTCTTTAAAAAAATGATTTTCTTTGTAACTACAACACGACAGAATGATAATGAGGTTTCACAATGCCATGAGGACCTTTTCAGGCTAAAAGTGGTAGGTATTGTAATTTTATTTTTAGGGGTTTTGGTAGCTGAGGAATTGTTGAAGGACTTGGAGTAAAGCAGAAGTTGCTTGTTACAGGTGGAAGCTTGGGACCAGGACTGTTCACCGCAGTACAGTCAGATCTGCAACTACGAAATCGTCACTTCAGGGACACCGTTTGCCATAGATCGTAATGGTGAGTGTATGAAAGAAAGAACATGGGTTGTAGCCTGACTGGATGGTGATGAGTATGCCAGAGAGAGACGGAGAAAGTAGAATGGAACATTTTGTGCGCTTGGAGGCTTCATTTGTGGGGATGTTAATTACTTTGAAGGGTAACTATTCATACACAAAATTTTAGAGCACGAGCAGCTGAGTGTCACGTTTTCTAGTCACTAAAACTGGACTAAAACAGTACCAACATTTTGAAACCATGTTCCTCCTCCTTAACTGTTATTATTACTAAAATAAAAAGACCCAGAAGCAGCTGGATAGTAAATACATTAAATTGAGTCGTGAAATATTTTACATTTGTTAAAGCATGAAAGAACACATTGAGTTGAACTTTAATCAGTTACTCCACACCAGCAAACAAATGTACCTTGATGGAAGACTGTATTGAGGTGCTTTTTCCAAGGCCGAGAACAAACTAAATCTCAGCTTTGAAAACAAATGGATGACATGTCCTTCTAATGCAAGAAACAGAAACATCAAGACAATGGGCTTTGCTCCCTGAACTGCGGCAGAAAAATGAAATGTATTTTGTCAGTAAAAGCAGCGTGTTGATGGTTTCAGCGGTTACAATCAAGATCCTGCGCTTCAGTTGTATTCGCAGTAGAATCACTTACTTAGTGATGTGTATTAAATCTATTTTGAGCTTCCTTAGGACACATTTCTTGGGTGCTTTTTTACCACACTAAATAGTCTGTATTTTAATAGCTGTGGCATTCTTTCCTCACTTGAGCACAAACAGAATGGTTGATGTCTGATGAAAGGAAGAAGCTATTCCTCGGCTGCACATGTTCTTCCTATGATCTCAGCCATTTGAACTTTGTGTGAGCACGAATAAGTTTTTCACTAAAGATAGACATGAGAAAGCCCAAGAGGACTTGGATGACTTAGAAATAAATCATGGAACAGTCACTGTGAAGTAATGCTATCGAGAATTTGAAGCAACTAAGTCAGATTCGCTTGTTTGTTCGTGGTGGAATATTGGGACAGCACAAGTCATCTTTCTACGGATATACGCAATAAATGTGAGCATAGTATGAGCAGGAGAAGGAAAGAAGACAGCTGTAAATGATTCCTTTTTATTGCAATACTATTGTGATCCATGAAGTGCTTTTCATTAGTCCAGCAAGTTCAACCTTCAGCTCGATAGATTCTTCTTTAATTTTCGTTTGTGGCTCATAGCCTCTCCTAGTTGACTGGAGTGATGTGCCTTATTTTGATTAAGTGATAGTCTGAGTATATCTGCCTATATGAAATTTCATCTTTGAGATTTACGTTGCCACCTCCCTGAGCCTCCAAATCTACAATATGCAATCTGAGTGCAGGGAAATCCAAAGTGAGGAGAGACTGGAGGCCTCTGTGATGTCTCTCAGGGTCATATTTATTATTTTGTCTCAATGCTTTTTGATTTTAACCTCCCGCTCTTTCTCTCACAGCATTTTACTGTAGTCTGGCTCATTCGATTTGATCTCCTTCCAGGCACAATAATATTGTTAGAAAGTAACCATGAGACGCAATATATTGGAGAAACTTGCATTATAGAACAATGGCAATTCTGTGCGCTGAGAGGCGTTGAAGAAGAAATATCGAAGCAAATGGGCTGTGCTGGATCATATAATCTCTCCTGTCAGATATGGGAAAAATTATCCTCTTAAAGACAGTAAATTAAGAAAGAATTAGGGTTAATTTGATTCTGCAGCAGTTCTGTTAAAATTAGTTAAATGAGTTGGCCCTCAACCAGCAGTGTGCAATTTAGAGCTCAGATGACAGTTTTCTACAGTCAAAAGGAGTTCTTTGTAACGGAGCTTCTTTTTACTCGCATTTAATTACACATAATTCTTAACATTTTTGACACCCGCGTTCTTCATACTTTAGATTCATTTAAAGTCATTTATATAATATACAGTGGGTACGGAAAGTATTCAGACCCCTTGAAATGTTTCACTCTGTGTCATTGCAGCCATTTCCCAAAATCAAAAAAGTTCATTTTATTTCTCATTAATGTACACTCAGCACCCCATTTTGATTTTTTGCAAATTTATTAAAAAAGAAAAACTGAAATATCACATGGTCATAAGCTGTGTTTAATTAAACTGATTGGACTTGATTAGGAAAGGCACACGCTTGTCTATATAAGACCTTACAGCTCACAGTGCATGTCAGAGCAAATGAGAATCATGAACTGCCCAAGGAGCTCAGAGACAGAATTGTGGCAAAACACAGATCTGGCCAAGGTTACAAAAGAAGTTCTGCAGCACTCAAGGTTCCTAAGAGCACAGTGGCCTCCATAATCCTCAAATGGAAGAAGTTTGGGACGACCACAACTCTTCCTAGACCTGGCCGTCCAGCCAAACTGAGCAATCGTGGGAGAAGAGCCTTGGTGAGAGAGTTAAAGAAGAACCCAAAGATCACTGTGGCTGAGCTCCAGAGATGCAGTCGGGAGATAGGAGAAAGTTCCACAAAGTCAACTATCACTGCCGCCCTCCACCAGTTGGGGCTTTATGGCAGAGTGGCCCGACGGAAACCTCTCCTCAGTGCAAGACACATGAAAGCCTGCATAGAGTTTGCCAAAAAACACATGAAGGACTCCCAGACTATGAGAAATAAGATTCTCTGGTCTGATGAGACCAAGATTGAACTTTTTGATGTTAATTCTAAGCGGTATGTGTGGAGAAAACCAGGCACTGCTCATCACCTGAACAATACAATCCCTACAGTGAAACATGGTGGCGGGAGCATCGTGTTGTGGGGGTGTTTTTCAGCTGCAGGGACAGGACGACTGGTTGCAATTGAAGGAAGGATGAATGCGGCCAAGTGCAGAGATATCCTGGAGGAAAACCTCTTCCAGAGTGCTCAGGACCTCAGACTGAGCCCAAGGTTCACCTTTCAACAGGACAATGACCCTAAGCACACAGCTAAAATAACAAAGGAGTGGCTTCAGAACAACTCTGTGACCGTTCTTGACTGGCCCAGCCAGAGCCCTGACCTAAATCCAATTGAGCATCTCTGGAGAGACCTCAAAATGGCTGTCCACCAACGTTCACCATCCAACCTGACAGAACTGGAGAGGATCTGCAAGGAAGAATGGCAGAGGATCCCCAAATCCAGGTGTGAAAAACTTGTTGCGTCATTCCCAAGAAGACTCATGGCTGTACTAGCTGAAAAGTGTGCTTCTACTCAATACTGAGCACAGGGTCTGAATACTTCTGACCATGTGATATTTCAGTTTTTCTTTTTTAATAAATTTGCAAAAATTTCTACATTTCTGTTTTTTTCTCTCAGGATGGGGTGCTGAGTGAACATTAGTGAGAAATAAAATGAACTTTTTTTGATTTTGGCAAATGGCTGCAATTACACAGAGTGAAAAATTTCAAGGGGTCTGAATACTTTCCGTACCCACTGTACATTAGGTATGTATAACTATATATATGTATTGATGAAAAATTTTAAGATTTGCTATTTATTCTCTTTCAGTTGCTGACATTGGTTATAATTTGTAGTTTTCAGCCCGTGTCGACAATTCAGAACACCAAGCAGGATATTTATCTCCGATATGGTCCTCATATTTACCACAAGGATGGTAATATGAGCACTGGTTCCCTTGAGCAAGTCATATTTTTGGAACGTAATTTAATGAATACCTTGTCAAGTCTCTAGTGACTGACCCAGATAGACTTCATTAACTGCACTTTTGTAAATATCTTTATCTTTTTGAGATGTGAGGAAAAGCGGTTAGCTTCCTGTACGCAGTGGTGAGGTGTCTCACTGTGTTTAATTCCCTCTCTGTCCCAAATCCATACTAATTCTAGTCAAGTTTGAACTATTTAATATGCTCGTAATAGAAATCCTTGGAAAAATATGTTGAGAGGTAGATATTAGTTACAAACATTGCAAAGTTGCTGTTCAGAGCCACATATTGCATCATTTCCCATGAGTCTAAAGCAATTTTGCTGATAATTACTGGTTGATAGTATAGTAGGACAAAACTATAGTACTTAGTATATGCAGTTAGTATGTGCAGTCAGTAAGGAGCTGGGATGCGGCATCAGTCAGTCTGAACTCCTCCTCTCTCTGACTGTTGTCACATCATCCATCCCAAGAATCCTGTTAGTTGTTGGATAGAACAGCCCATATCACTCAGCAGAAGTCAGAAGTAGTTTATGATCTCTGGTTCATCCTCAACTAACACAAAGCTTAAAAAAGAGTATTCCAGCAATTTATATGTATGTGTGTGTGTGTGTGTGTGTGTGTGTGTGTGTGTGTATATATATATATATATATATATATATATATATATATATATTCAGTTTTTTTTGTTACAGAACTGTTGGTTACAGTCATTTATGGCTTCATGATTGTGCTAAGGAGTGAATAATTTTTAGTTTTTTACAGTCCCTGGTTGGTGCAAATGATTAATTTTTTGCCAGATTTTTAGATCATAATAATATAATATTTACTTTATTTGCATAGCACCTTTAAGAAGAACATTCACAAAGTGCTTTGACAAATAGAACATTTAAAAAAGGACAAGATGTACAGAATGAATAGCTAATTAAATGATTTGACCTGTATGATGAGACCTGTACAATACTTTCTTTTAAAAAAAAAAAAAAAAAAAAAAGATATATCATGATTTCAAGCTTAGATAAGATAAAACTTTCTTAATCCTCAGAGACATTCTTTGGTTGTGTTTTCTGACGGAATGACATCACGGAGGAGTAGTTCAAGGACAGTCAGAAAGTTGAAAATCTGACTATTCTTTCTGTTTTTACCTTTGCTGGCTCTGGTAAATTATGTTTAAGATAACATAGCTTCAGAATCAGTGCAGCAAAGGTAGCTATGCTTATGAATCCAGCTCCTAAAGGCAGGATCCCACAGTGTCCATAATGCAACTCATTTTTTATTAGACCTCCCAGCTTCCTAGAAGTCATCTTTAGTTTATATTCCCGATGACATCAGGACATTATACAGCTGTTTTCACAGATAGATTAATTCTCATTATGTTTAACTTTGGTGACGTGTCCTTTTAGCTGTCAGGAGATGAAACTGACCCTAAATCAGTGGGGTGCCTTATAGCAAGAGAGGCTCATGTTAGAGGTTTCCTGCTAATAAGCCAAGAACAGAAAATCCTCTGACAAATTGAATTATAACCTTAGATTCTACCTGTTGTTGGATAACTGGCAAACGGTTGATATCCGATACCTTTCCTGTTACTGTTCACAGCAGCTCCAGATCAAACAGTCGCTGTAGGAGATTTTTGTAGAAACTGTCTGCCTCTGACCTCCTCGCCTTTGTTCCTCTGACAGTTCTGCTCAGCTCTTTTTTCTGTGCTGCCACGCTCTGAACTGACTTCCTTCTCTTCTCCGACAGCAGAGTGACAGCCTTTCATACAGCCAGGCCTCCAGATGCAAAAGACAAAAATAGTTTTGGTTGTCCTTGTAGAGTTGGACGTCGTCTGTGACTGCAATAACAACACAGACAAACTATACAGCAGAAGTCTCACACAGCAGTCTTTTGGTCGCACATAAAAACAAGGTTTTTGTGACATTTATTCCTGCATTTAGGAGATTTTACACTTTTACCTCTGTTTTTTGAATGTCAGCAGCAGCAGCATTAACACTTTGTTATGATCAACGTTTCTCAACTTCACTCAGCTCTGAGATGATAATCACACAGGAGATAAAATAAACACAGACACTGTAAGATATTGATAGAGATTAGGGGTAAAACAGATCACAAGTCTCACATTTTGAATTGTATCAGGGCTTTTGAGTCCCAGATTCAACCCAGCTCAATATTTAAAATAAAAATGAAAAGACAGATTTCTTTTTTGCTCATTACTAGGGATAAATTGATTATCAACCTTTTATCTGATTATCAATACTTTTGTTGCCTGGTTATGGGCTCCTCTAAGCAAGAAACACAAACTGTTGCCACTAACCATTACATGAGCTTCTCTCAGTATGACTATGCTAACGACTAGCAGCAAAGTTAGAAGGCAGCCACAGGTGACCATGAAACAGTCTGGAAAACAATAATTAATAATAATTTAAGATGTGGACCTTAATAAAAGTAATATAACAGTGAAATATTAACCAAATAGAGAAAAAAACGAACATGTAACTGCAGGAGACCAATTGATCAATCTCAGTCGATCCCACATAAACAGAGGAGAGCATTCTAATTTAATCACTCTTATTTCTATTTTACCTATTGGGTTATTGTCACCCTTATTAATAAAGAAGTCTAGTTGTGAATGACAGGTTTGATGCTATCACATACTGTTAAAACATTGCATTTAATGTATATCCATTCCAAATATTGGTTCTCAACTTTTATTGATTGGCAATAATCAGCGCCGGTATCAGCCAAAAGAAAAAAGAACGACAAAGCCTTATTGGTTGATCCCTCGTCATGACTATCACCGTCAACTGACTTTAACATGTGCTGATGATGTAAACCCACAGCTGCTTTGGATCTTGTCAACAAAACTCGAGGTTTAGGAGTTTCCTTTTGTGTTTGTTGCTGTTTCTTTATCTGTATTTTTTCTATAAGATACATTGTAAAAGTATGGTGAAACTACCAGTCGTGATCAATTGCTTTAAAACTGTGAGAAATCGCATTGGCCTTGATGGAAGACTATGTTCTCTCAGTGCCTTTGTAGTTACTTTTTAAAGTAACATCCGCCATAAAGCTGTATTTCACACTGCAATGGTTAAAGTTTGTGATTAATCTGCTGTTCAAATGCATGCTGAACTGTGGGTGGGAATCTGTATGGTCTGTTACACCACTGGTAGAATGGAAAAATACTATATTATATTAAAAAAACTTTTTCCCTCGGCAAGGAAATGTTGCTGGTAAGCAGTTACACATTAACGATAAACATTCAAAGACATAAAAACTGTCTGCAAACACAAATGTAACCATGTTTAAAAGGCTAAGAGACGGATTCATCTGAAACTGGTCTACAAACGCAAAAGCAAATGGAAAAAAAACGCTAATGACAAATTTAGTTAGAATTAGCTGGTAGTGTCATAAATTTGCAACCTCAGTACATAACCTTGCCTAGAAGTAGTATCCAAGGCACGTTTGTGAAATCCACAGGCCTGTAGCATCTCCTCCATCTCACGCTGTTCTCACACTGTTACCCTGGTGACAGATGAAGATAATCCATCTTTGCAGTTTTACGTTGACTGTTTACAGACAGGCTTTTAAATTTTAATGCAGTACAAGGTTACTGGACCTTGAGTTTTCTGTAAAAAGCTCCAATATGTATGTAAGGAGCAGCTTTTTTATCATTAACTCAGTTTCACTTACTACTCAGTGGAAACCGTTTTATCATTTCTGTATAATTGCCAAATAGGCAGAGGACTTTATTTTTCTCTGTTGGTAAATAATCATAATTACATTTGATGTTTTTTCTTCCTTTAGGTAACATCAGAAACACAGAGCGACTGAGTTATGACAAACAGCAGAGCTACAAGATCATGGTGACGGCCTTTGACTGTGGTCAGAAGAGAGCGAAGGAGGATGTGGCCGTACACATTGAAGTCAAGCCTGTCTGCAAGCCTGGATGGCAAGGTTAGAGATAATAAAAAAACAGCTGCGAAATGATGTGCATAATGCCAGTAAAGTGGCAGAAGAGACTTCTTTCTGTGTTGGTGTAAATTACATGTAGATGTTCCTTGAAAGTAAGCAAAACTATCAAAACTCAAGCAGAAAATTCATTGCAGTTTGTGGGCATACCCTTCCTCGAGGGAATTCTATCTCATTTTAAAATGAACGTCTCTCGAGGAAATCAGAAGACCTGGCAAAACCCTCCAGAGGGAAAGTTGACTGGAGTGTGTGTGTGTGTGTGTGTTTTTTTTCCCTCCTTTAACATGCCAGCAGCTTGGCATTCGAGTCAGCCCGTCTCCCCTGCTGCTTCACCTGTCAGCTCTGACAGCATCTCAGGAGTCAGGCTCACACAGGAATGAAAGAGGAAGACAGAGAAAGATAAGACACGAGAGGGGAGAAAGGGGAGAGATGTAGAAAGAGGTCGAATGAGCAGGCCACTCGAGGGAGAAAAGGAAGAAAGAAATCAAGTTATAGTGAAGGAAAGAGGTGATGTTTATTCTTATAGCCTTCTTCAGATCTAAGTGGAGATAGGTCAGTATACATCTTACTATGTAGTTATGGGGCAAATCCAGATGTACTGCAAAGCTATGGGTTTTTTTTTCTGAAAGAATGTTAATCATAGTTAGTAGAGATGTTTTTATATTCATGACCACATCCCTTTAACAGGTTAAATCCATTCCTGTCATACCCTCCTAAAGATAAAAGATACATCAGCAACTCTTATTAATCAACAAACAAAATAGTTTTTTGCTCTTTTCTAAAAACACCAAAAATTGTGTCATCCCGTTATTCTCTGAAGTATTTTTAGGACATTTTGAAGCTTTCATCACAGACAGTGCAGTGGTGACAGGAAACAAAGAAAAGAGATGAAATGGAGACGTTACAGCTTATGATCACCGTCTTTATTCCAAACCAAGAGCACAGGTTCTCCCAAAAAGAAAAAAACAAGACACAAAAATCAGCATTTTTTTCTCCATTTATATTTCTATTCATTTTGCAAATTCACTTAGACATTAAACAGTATGTTGAAGCTGGTTAGTACAACTTGGAATGTATTATTACTGAATGCTAAATCTTACAAATACATCTTAATACAAAGAACAATGCCCGTTACTGCCTTATATTGGAATCCTTATAGCCTTTTTACGCATTAGTTCAGATTGTTCTTTTTTTTTTTTTTTTTACATATTTTCAGGTGAATGCGGTCTGTTAGCATATTTATCGTTTAGTTTTTTGTGTGTTTTGTTTTTTTAAATGCAGAAGAGGTTAAAGAAATGTTTCCAGCCCTGACCTTTGCGAGCAGTCGTCCTCTCAGGGTGCAGATATAAGCATCCACCTGTCAGAAGCAGTGGCATCTTTTTAGCCTGAGTTACAAACAGGAGGCAAAGAGCCCTGATTCTCAAATGAGCAAAGCTTTATCACTGTGAGTGCAGAAACAACTGAAAGCAACCGGGATGAGTGTATCAGCATTTTTATCAGCCATTCTAGTCCTTCATCCAAAAAATGGCAGCTTGACAGAAAAAAAATGTGTTAGAAAATTAATCAAACTGGGACTGTTTGATTCCCAGTAGAAATCAGGCCCCTGGCCATATGATGAATTCAGATCTGGGAATTATCTCAACTAGTCAGTAGAAATACAGTTTAATCTAACCTGGGGAAGTTTCCAAATGTGTTTGTGGTTAATCATCCAATTTGAAGCAAAGCTGTCCAAAATACAGGAACAAAATGTAAAGAAATATGACAACCGGGAGCTAGGAAGTAGTTCTAGATGATACATTTGTGTGTGAAACTTGTATATGTACCTGTTCTTATTCATGGGTTTTTACATCTCAAATGATAAGAGGCCTTCTGCTCGACCATCTCTGATTTGCTTGCGACTTTTTGTATCATAAAGCTGTAAATAGTGAAAATGATATCTTTGAAATTTGAGACTGATATGTCAAATACTTTTTGATTTTTTTCTGTTGTAGTATGGCTAAACATGTTTTATGCACATTAAATTGCCATTTATCCAGGATCTAAAACACTGGACAAGTAGAACAAGTAGTCTCTGATTGAGGGTCAGTTAAGATATTTAAAAAAATTAAGCGCTCAAAGAAAGTACTGTTTGAGCACATATGAAAAAAAAAAACATAACGTAATATTTTCTGAACTATTTGCAGTTGAATGTTGCAATAATACAAAACTAAACATAGAATACTTTTAAATATAAAATATGTGGTCATAAAAGGATGTTTTCTTTCATTTAACTTAGATGTTTGAGCAGGTATAACAAATGGTAACACAAAAATGGAAAATAATAGTAGGTACCCTATTTAATTTAGAAGAATTCTGCAGCTTTTTTATATTTAAACTCCTCCTTAATCGATGATTATTTGATCTATTGGTCTAATATCTGGAATTAATAACAGTGAAAATTCCAGTCTTTTATCTGTAATAATTCATGAGATATTGCTTTTTAAACGTAGCATCAAAATTCTTGCTTAAGATGGGCTGATGTTTGTTTTGGTTTTGTAGAATATTCCAAAAAGTATTTGCTATATTAATTAAAAAATTCACAAATCTTTCTAAATAGTCGTATTTTACTCTTTAAAATTTTCAACAAGTCAGAGATAACTCAGTGAAAATTGCTGATTTGAGATGGACCTCTGTTTATGTATCTGTAAACCCCAGACAGACCTGCACAGTCACATAACTCGATATCCTGCTTCATGAATGGCATCCTATGTGCTATAATAAAATGAAATAAAATGGTGAAACATTATACACAAAACCCATTACTACAAAGAAATTGCATACAAAAAACTGCCTTAATCCGGCTTTAGGGACCTCACATCTCAGAAGAGTCAAGGTACTGACAGAAAGAGCAATAGAGTGGGAAAGAGAAATGACATACTGCTTTTATCTAAAGGTTGTCCTCATGTCATAGATTTAAACATAATGGCCCTAAAGAAAGAGATAATTTTAGAACAGAAGGGGTGTGTGCTTTTTTTTTATCCTAAACATACTGATTTACAATAACATGAAAGCTCTGACAGCAGTGACATACTGAAAGCTCTTCTAATTGCTTGTAGAGAAAAATGCACAATCATCTTTGCGGTCCAGATGCTGTCACAGCTTTATCAACTCACTGCATTTGATAACATTCTGCTAACATCCTCATCAATGTTGCATTTTTCTTTGATTTCACTCTTAAGGAGGCTGTAACCATGCAGCTTTATGTAAAAGCATTAACCCACTGCCATGAATAAAACATCATGCATGATGCATTCAAACCAAGTCGTCTGTACATATAACCTTATTTATCATCTGTGTGTAAAGGTCAGCTGTGCCTCTGCAGCTGCTTTTTTGAAGAAGTGTCTTTGGCAGTAATGGATTCTCCACCTCACCTCTCACTTCTGCCTGCCTACCTAATCACAATCTGTTTCTCTTTTTGAGATTCGTCTCGAGAGACTTGATATCGTATTGTACAGGATTTGCAAGAGCTACCAGTAGTCCACCCACCCACACACAGGAACACTCACACTTTCAGGGTCATGAATCCTTTTCACCACCCCGATTCAGTCAGTGATGTAAGCATAACACTTTGGTAATGAAAATACATCACCTGGCAATGAAGCAGGCTGTTACAAGCACAGCAGCACCTTTATCCCCACAGACCTGACACCTTTTCACTGCCCTTACACTTGACACAGGTCAGAATTTCAGAGCAGACTCTAAGCTTGTGGTCGCCTGTCATTCTTTATATTCTCATTATGAACTCAACTAAAGTAAAGTGGAAAGTTTTATAATAACTATACAAATAACTGTCTGTTGATGGGTAGAAATAGTCAATTATGTTGTCACACCTCAGTGAAACCACAACGCTTTGGTATCTGTGTGTCTGTAGGATCAGGTCACTGAGAGTGCTGCTCTAAAACATTCAAGAGCTTAATAGTTTTGGAGAGATGAGACTCATGTGGAGCACTCATCAGGTGTTTTACATTCAGTACTAATGACGTGATGTATGATTCACTGCTTATGTACTGTAGAAAGGAAACAACCTGTTACATGATATCAGATTACCCATAATTTCCACAAGATCGCAAACAATTTTGATCCTTTAAGGCTGGAACAAGCGGGTGGACTACGAGCCAGGAACAGGAAGCAAGCAGCTCTTTCCCAAGATGCATTTGGAAACATGCGGTGGTCCTTTGTCTGGGGTGAAGGCGATGGTAGAGCTGCAGACGAACCACATCGGGAAGGGCTGTGATCGTGAAACTTACTCTGAAAAGTCTCTGCAGAAACTCTGCGGTAAGTAAAGACAAAGAAAAAGAGAAATGAGCATTATTAGGAGTGAGGAATGTTCTCTTGGTATAGTGAGGTGATAGAAAACTGTGAGAGTGCAAAGGGTAGTCATAATAATTAGAAAAATTTAATTCAAGGAAGAAATTGCCCCTTGACATTTCAACCCTCTTAGTTCGCTCTTGAGCCCATTTCCAGTTAATCCTGAAGTCTTTTTCTTTTAGATTTAATTTTCTTATTAGAATTTCATAGTGTGTGACATTATTAAAGTCCCATTTATAGCCTGGAACATAGACTATACATTAAATGTGAACGTCCTGATTGTGCTATGAATGTGAATCTTACTTTTACTAATTAATTCCAAAAAAGGGTAGAAAGGAATTAAATTACTTTGCTTTATAGAAAAAATGCAGGCTTCTGTGTTTTCAGTATTTTTTCTTATTGAAATTTTATGCATTTTGAGAGGTTTGAGTAAAAGGGAGGTTCACATTTACAGGATCCACACAGATTTTATTGAAAAGTGAGTATAAGGTATATAGTGACAGTGGAAACATTTAAGCTGCATATTAGTCAATTTTGTTAGTAACCATGACTATGTGACATAAGCCACAATGCTCAGTAACAGATTACAGCAAATGCATTGCCTGTTTATGAACACTAATGTATGCTGACATCCAGGAGCAGTTTTCCTGACTCTGTGCAGCCTGTTGACGCCGTTGTATCGTCTGATTGGCAAATCCAGGTGCAGCATCCGGCAGCACCGACCTCCTTCCTGCCCCCAGCCCATCCACAAACTGGACAGCGTCTCTGCTGACTGACAGCGGCAGAGACAGTGACCTTATCTACAGATTTGATGGGCGTCAGGCCACGAATGTTCCAGATCACGTGGTGCCCCAAAACCTGACAGACCAGTTCACCGTAGCAACGTGGATGAAACACGGGCCGAGTCCGGGGCTCAGAGCTGAAAAGGAAACCTTGCTGTGTAACTCTGACAAGACCGGTGAGGGAATCATTTCACATAATGCTCACTGCAAAATGACACATACTAGAGGAAGGGAATTTAGAACTTGGAATTTAAAAAAATGTTATTGATATTTGCACAATTTGGACCCTTAATTTAAAGCATTAATTCAATAACCCACTTTTAGAGTAGTTAAAACTGCTGATCCTTTTACTAACACTTTATACATTTTATACATTTTATACTTCCAACATACCATAAGCACACCATGTTCACAAACTCCATCTCCTCAAAATAACAAGATAATTAGGCTGAGAGTGAAGCCCACAATGGCAAAAGCTCTTCAAAACTTTTTCCCCACTGCACGTCTGAACTGAGCTGCCTGAACTGTGTAATTAAACAAGCCATCTGCACACTGCATGCTCTCACAATTGTCTCACAGATGGCTTATTAGCTTAGGAAATGCGTAGATTGATCTTGTAATGGAAAACTGCAGAGTGGTTCATTTTAGACCACCAGAATCTGTTAAACCTTTTTTTTTTGGAAATTGTGAAGTTTTTGCTTAAGGAGGTAAATGATGCCAAAGGACCAGCTTAGCAGCACTGTGGAATAAAATAGTCATGTACTGAATCCCATCATTCTTGTGGGTGTGCTAAGTGATGTTAAAGGTGGGTGATACATGTATGAGCCACATAATTACAATGATTACTTTTGTGACAATAACCTCAAGATCAATGTAAGAATAAATATTTAACAACTCCTCTGAATTGAAGTCGGACCTAAACATGAGTGGCCTATAGGTTTGTCATGTATGAAACACTGTAATGCTCAGCCATGACACTTACTGCTTATTTTTCTCATGAAATGTCTTCCAGCACATTAAAAACACCATATGGACATGTTTACTAGATAAAAATTGAGTTTCACAAAAAAGTCTTTCAAATATTCCAAAACACATTGGCAAACTCACATTCATTCAACAAAGTCAACTGTTTTGGTAAAACTCAAATTTGAACAAATACTTATGTGAAAGAGGGGCGACATTGTGGATCAGTGGTTAGCACCGTCGCCTGGCAGCTAAAAGATCACTGGTTTGTGTCCCGGCCTGGGATCTTTCTGCATGGAGTTTACATGTTCTCCCTATACATACATGGGTTTTCTTCAGGTGCTCCAGCTTCCTCCTACAGTCCAAAAACATGCTGAGGTTAATTGGTGATTCTAAATTGCCTGTAGGTGTGAATGTGAGTGTGCTTGTTTGTCTCTCTGTGTAGCCCCGTGATGAACTGGTGACCTGCCCAGGTTGTCCCCTGCCTTCAGCCTAAATCAGCTGGGATAGACTCCAGCCCCCCTCCAACCCCCCTCCAACCGTAATGAGGATTAATCGATGTATAAATAATGGATGGATTTATGTTGAAGAGACACAGATTGTCCATGAAATCTCTTTACAGTTTTAAGAATTTATTACAAAGGCAGTTGATAAGATGTCTTTACCAGATTTTTTTTATTGTAATCACTGATTGTCAAAGTTTTTTCTACCTCATTTAATACACCTCTATATGGGCACCATTAGTTTCACGAAGCACATCAAGACTCGATTTCTTGCCATGTTCGCTGTAGCATAGCCTCATCAATGGTGGCAATGGCATCAGCAATCTCCTGCTTCAAGTCAGTAATGTCCCGTATCTTTGTTCGACACACGATGTCTTTAACCTAACCCCATAGAAAGAACTCCAAGAGAGTAATGACCCATCCCTTCCAATCCACCAGTCTGAGGAGTAGCCATTTTTTAGGGTTTCATTTAACAGCACCTCTTTCACAAACAGGATACCTGAAACACACAATTTCAATGTGATTACAAACTTTCATAAACACTGATTACAATAAAACAAATCTGGTTATAGATATCTTATCAACTGCCTTGTAGTAAATTCTTAAAAATGTAAGGAGACTTTATGGACACCCTGTATATCTAAGAATTCACACTGTGATAGAATTTAGAAAATGACATATTGGACCAGTAAACTAAAATTAGAATAAATCACTCACTGTGAAATGAAATAGTAAAGAATTACATGCAATTTCCTCTGGTAGCCATCTTTGAAGAACAATCTTGTTTTTTCTCAAGAATGTATTTGTCTGTGTTTTGCAATCCAGTTGTACAAGTGTTATAATTTTAGAAGACTACGGTTGATGCTACATAAAAACCCCAAACATCAAGTCAAGACAAACAGTGATCCAGGACTGTAGAGTCTGTATTAAAAAAAAAAAATACACACATGTAAACAGCATGCACTGTGACCACACATTGGAGCATTTTTGTTATGCTGACTGATGTGTAGAATCCATTTCAGGTAGCTAAGAAGTTTTAGTCTTTCAAACAGCTCAATAAAAACTTCATCTTACCTCCAAAGGAAAACCTGCTGTGGATGTGCAACATTCCTTGTCCTTGAAGTCATTGTTTTCATAGAAGCTCTGTGTAATGTAGAATTATATTTCCTTGTGTGCCTGCATTCGTTTGACCATGCATGTCATGATCCTCCTGTTGCAGAGATGAACCGCCACCATTACTCTCTGTACGTTCACAACTGCCGCCTGGTGTTCCTGCTCAGAAGAGATTTCACTCAGGTTGACACTTTCAGACCTGCCGAGTTCCACTGGAAACTGGAACAGGTGAGATGTGTGTGTGTGTGTGTATGTTCATGTATGTGAGCTTGTCTGTGTTCTATTTTAGTGTGAGCGTAGATTCAAGGGGATTTTCTTCAGCAGGTGAAGGGCTATCGTTATTTGTGTAGTGAAGGGAGAGGCTTTCCATTCTAATTACCAGAGGCCCTCCATCACGTTCTTGTGCTCGCTGCAGGAGATAAGACAGCAGAAGACACCAGTATCCTGCGCACCTGTACACACACACACACACACAGAGAAGTGCAGAGCAAAAGCCTAAAGTGTGTTTAGTTATGGGTAATAGCTCAACCAGCAGCAGGTCTCTCTGTCAAGCTTCTGTAGAGTTGTTGAACTAATTTGCACTGAAGCTTTGTGTTTCAGCCCTGTGGAGAAGCTGTGCATTGAAAACAGTTGCATCATATGGCCTTGCTGTGTCTTTTCCTACTAGAGTTATCCCACAGATGTGCACGGTGGCATTGTCAGTAACCTTTGCATTGCGTAAGATTGCTGCAGGCAGGTATTGTATTAAAGATAAAAGCAGAAAGTTTTTGTCCCCTAAGTGCCATCTGTTTTTGCAGCTTCCTTACAAGACTTTGCATTGACGGGTCAGATTAGTGACCATTGGAGTTGGCAGGTTTAAAGGTTTCACTGAGTAAGGTTGAGTGAGAATCATTGGGCTTCAAGACGTCGAGTCACTGTAGCTCTGCAGGCAGTCACTAAGTAGAGAAAATCCTACAGTCAAAGAAAAAATGAAATCCCCCGAGTCTTAATAATTTTGATGATAAGCCAATGAACTCTCTTGCAGGGGAAACTCCCATTTCCACAGACTCTCCCCAGCTCAATATAATAATGGATGGTAGATGTAAATCTAATCTAATTGTTTACCCTTGGGACACAGCATATATTCACCTCATTCTGAAATTATTAGAAGAGGCCTCATAATTATGGCAAGCTCTCAGGAGTTCCTGCTCACTAAGCAGATTATGAGAGATTTGTATTTTGGTCTTTTTGTGTGTGTGCTAGCGCATGAGAAACCAAAACCCTGACTTTTGGTAATAAATTTTATCTGCAGGTTTGCTTGGAAGTTATATACAAATGAATATACTTTTTTGAGTGTGTGTGTAAATAGATATGCCATCATTCCTTGTATGGATACACACAACATAGTGCTTTCTCAGCACTGTCTCTGTTAGTGCCTTCCAGCCAAGAGAGTTGTTTTTTTGCAGGTCACAGGTCCAACAAAGTGTATTTTTCTCATGTGCACCTTCCAGCCAGGTAGCTGTTTGTTCTAGGTCAAAGGTAGATTGAAAAGTGTTTTCCTTAGTCCACTGTTCTTTTCTCTTGAGGCTGACGGAGGTGGATGTGACAAAGAGAAGGGCAGCCAAGTGGCAGAATGCTAAGTTTTCTAAGCAAACAACCTCAAGACACAGTTCTATTTCAGTCTTGCTTGTTCTCATTCTCGCTGAGAGTCTTATCTTTCGCCTGTGCGTTCTCTCCCATTGTCTGCCACGCACATACATAGTTCATGGATAGTGGGGATCCCATTTGCCCCTTTAGTTAGATCTTGTAAAAGACTTCTTTGGAAGCAGTGCAGTCAAAGAGAATCTGTGATGATGTTACCAGTACAAATCACTTGCGCAGAGACTCTGATTAAATATAAATGGAAACTGGTCTGAAATACCAAAGGTTAACAAGAGAAGGGCGTAAATGAAAAGAGTTGGAAAAAAACTACCCATGTACTGATTCTCGTGTACTACGTATTGCTGTTACTTCCTGAATTTTTTAGTTTCTAAAATTTCTTTGTCTGGCGATGCACTTATCCACTGGTTTTGCCTAAAGGTAGTACTTCAGTTAATTAAACTGTATTGTGGAAGTTGAGAAAATGTGTTGTCCAGCTGGATTGTATTACTAACAAAGAAGAAAGGGATGTCTAACTCTTGAAAATTGATTCAAGCCTGTGTTATTGTCAAATATTTGTGCAAAATGGCAAGTTTACAAAGAAACCACGTCTCTATGAATCTGAATAAATGATATCAAACCCTGATCTGTGCCCTCATAGAGCAAATAGTATTTTACATCAACAAGAAGTGAACAGCAGCGTTTTTGAAACATCTAAAGGCTTCTGCCATCTACAAATACAAACATTCTATTTGGATTTTTCACAGATGCCACTAATAATACATCAAATAACAGTGTGAAAACAATTTAGAAATGTGAAAATAGCTTTGAGTGGTGATGAGCCTACAGAGAATAATAACCTGACTTTGCTGCTCCCTTCCAAATTTCAAGACATTGTAATGAGTTTCAGTTCAGTGTTTAGCTGTCGAGGCTGCACCTTTACTGTTTTGGTTCTCAGTAAGCAACCTGCTCACCACCAAACAGACAGATACAGTCACAAACTAGCTGGTGAACACAGTGGAATTTAGTAGCCTTAAGAGCCCGATGTTTAATTCAGGTGTTGGAGGACACCAAAACAGAGCTAATAGACAGTGAATATTGAGCTGGAAAACAAGAAAACATGCTTTTGCTCTACAAATACATATTAATTTTAAAGGGTTGTGCTACATCAACTTTGTGTCCAAAAGGTGTCTAGTGTAAGCTACAAATCTGTCAATGAATTTTCTAGCTAAACTAATTCTATGGACCATTGTCTCTGGCAGAATCTGTAGTTTTTACCGGTCACTGAGAAGACCTTGTTTTATTCCTCTGCAAAAGTATATTAAAACACAAAAATAATCATAATCTGATGAGTTTGTTGCAAATAACAGGCTACTTGGACTGAACTGAACATAGTAGCTGTGATCAACATTTTGGTGGACATACTGCTGAACTGAAGGTGAACATCATGTTGTAACTGGGATGCATAGTCTCTCTTTTGGACAAATTGACATTCATTTGAAATAAGATCCCTCAGCTTAGAGAGGTTGTCAGGCATTATATGACCAGTGAACGTGCTGTAAATCTTTGAACTGAACAAAAGGACTCAAACTGAACTGATTTTGATTTCCATTGTGTCCACAACTCATTTCCTCTGCCCCCAAAGGCCCCAGAATTATCAGTTATTACAGGTTTGCATGAATAACTGTAATTTGAATATGGTTATGGTTTCTCAACTGTAATTAATGAATCCACTGACATTCCTCTTAGTTTTACATTATTAACTTTTATTGGCAAAAGGGACCATCACTGTTACCATTTATGGACTGTAAAGTTCACCACAAAGCTCCTGACGAACCAGAAGAAATGAAACAGATATACAATGTCTGTCCAAAACAATGTCACACACACTCATATTTTATTAAACTGTCTTTAGCTTTGGGTATGGCACTCATTCGCTGTGATGTCATTTCAATGAGCTTCTGCAAAGTCACAGCATTTATTTCTGTCCAGAGATGCTTTCATTTTTCATCAAGATCTTATATTGATGATGGGAGAGTCAAACCGCGACGCAAAGTCTTCTCCAGAACATCCCAAAGATTCTCAGTGGTGCTGAGGTCTGGACTCTGTGGAGGACAATTCATGTGTGAAAATGACGTCTCATGCTCCCTGATCCACTCATTCTCAATGTGAGCCCCATGAATCCTGGCATTGTCATCTTGGAACATGCCCTTGCCATCAGGGAAGAAGATCTCCAGTGATGGAAGGACCCGGTCATTCAGTATATTCAGGTAGTCAGCTGATCTCATTCTTTGGAAACATAACGTTGTTGAACCTGACCAACCTCAGATCATAACCCTAACCCCCACAGGCTTGTAGCCACTCCACTGATTCATCCGCTTCTCTTCTTACCCTGATGCACCCATCACTTAGGAACAGGGTAAATCTGGACTCATCAGACCACATGACCTTCTTTCATTGCTCCAGGGTTCAATCTTTATGCTACCTAGCAAACTGAAGCCCCACATTCTGATTAGCCTCGCTGATCAGTGGTTTTCTTAGAGTTCCCTTCACATTGTGTGTGTGGAGATGCTCTTACTTTCACAGTTAAACATAGCCGTGAGTTCTACTGTTGATTTCCTATGGTCATCTAAGAGTTTGTTCCGACTGCATTTCTTCCTCGAAGATGATAGTTCACCATTATCCTTCAGGTTTTAATAATGCATTGGATGGTTCTGAACTCGATTTTAGTAGTTTCAAAAGTCTCCTTAGTTGTTTTCTTTGCTTGATGCAGGTCAATAATTTCACCCTTCTGAAGCTGTCCTCCAACATGGATGTTGAAGAAAAGAGAAGCTCCACACTGCATCAGTGAGGGTTAAATAAGTTGCTGCAGCTGAAATATATTCATCACTGCAGTAATTATCCAATGGAAGGCTCTCACCTATTTACTGAGTTAAATCCAAGTGGCTTTTTTTTTTTTTTTTGGACAGCCAGTGTATATGAGCTGCTTCTAGGGACTATTATTGTGTTTGCTGGCTCACTGGAAATAAACAGGAAAACAGCATTTTTTTTTTCCTTTGTGCTGTGACATGTACTTGTAGGCTGAATTACATTCCAAAACTAGATAAAGTAAGTAGTATCTGTTATCACTGGTATAGGGCGCTCAATTTCCACCTTTCTTTCTCACTTCTTCACCGACTGTACTGCATGTTATACAGTTTTACACATTAATTCTGCAGGCTAGTAATTATTATTCTGTATCTCGGAGTACTTATTGACTTAACAGTGGGTGAACTAAGAATAGGAGCTGCTCCAGTGCCTTGTGCTGCATAATTAGGACAAGAGAATTTGAGACTGTTGAAAAGGGAATGTGGTAAGAGGGAGAGGAGGTGGCTGTGGGGTGTCACAGATGCTTCTTACTGTCCTTGTTCCTCCAGCACTTAGAGAGGAAACTCAATGGCTTCCGCAGCAACTCCATTTAGCTCTATTGATTTTGCAATTCTCGGCCCAAGAGAGGAGGGGTAGAATGGGATGAACGGAAACTGGCAAAGAGCGAGTAAGAGAGAAAGACAGGCTTCCATTTTCAATGTCGATCAAACACTCCTGAAGGAATGTCACGTCTGACAGAAACCTTTACACACACATCTACAAGCACTGGCTTATTTGTGAGTCTGTATATGCACGTACACACAGGATGCCTATTTTCCTCCTCCTTTTTCAGTCCTGGTAATGGACCAGAGGATGAATCACTCCCCTTTGCGCACATTATTCACTCTCCCTGAGTCTGGAGGGCCTATCAGTGCAATCCAGCTGTCCTAAGGATATTCACTCACCATTACAAAGTCCTATACAAATCAAGGTTCCCTTTCCAAATGTCATGTAAGCTAGGGATGGTAGAAATGTGTCAGACATGTAATCAAAGTCATAAAGCGGAGGGGGAGATGGGTGAGGGAAATAAGGTGCCGTCAAAAAAATCAAACGCAAGACAAGTCATTTTTCCTGCATGGACCTTTATGTCCACTGACAGTTAGATTCTGAACGGCTTTCTAGGTTTTCCCAGTATAAAGAACAACTATAGTATGTGTGTAATGTGGCATTTATTTAAATCTTATACAAGGTCCTTATGCAAAAGATATGTATGTTAACAGAAGGGTGAGAGTTGAGGCTACTACCTGGTGTTTTTCTCCGCTGTGGCCTGAGATTTGAAAAGGATTAAAAGATTGTTTCACATCAATCTGAAATAACTGCCCAAATGACAGGGCTGGCAGATCCCATCTTCTGAATCACAGACAAACTTTGCAATTTCACCCATTATTAGGTACACTGTTCAGAACTTCTGCAGACCCCCCCTGCTATGTCTGAGTTCAATTACAGGAACTGGATGCTGGAGTAGAGTGAAAGTACTCTCATCGCTTGTCTGTAAAGTATCTGCAATTATCTACCTTATCTGCCTGCTACTACCATGCATGTTGTGCCATGGCTTTCTCTCTGCCCTGCGCTGATTATAAACCTCCTTTTCTTTCCCAGGAGATTAATTGGATGGCGTAGGTGGTGGTGTTTGTGTGTGTGTATTGCCCCTCTTGCTGTTTGTAGTAGATACCAGGATGTATTGAAGTGCCAAGGCAGAGAGTGATTTAGTTTCATCTCACATTCAAGTGACTAATAAATGTCTGGGATCAGTTTAAAGCCAGCTGTATATATGCATTCATGCATCAATGCTTAGGATCTTCAGGATGCAGTTCGCAATAGTGTGTGTTACAGCTTTTTGAAATGTCAAAGCAAAAGCATCTGGAGTGAGAATACAAGGAGGACGTGTTTGTTTACCATAGCGGTGAAAAACTGTGAAGATCTTGTACTAGTCGGATCAGACGTTTCAACAAATCTCCCTGACATGACATGCTTGTTTTTTGTTTTTGTGAGAAAATCCATAATTTTTGCTAATGTGCATTGAGTTTTCACTGATAATGTTGTTTACCAACTTTTCAGTGTATTATTTCCCGTGAATCATCCTAACTTTGCAAGTCGCTCTACTGTAAGAACTCGTGCTTTGGAAAAAAACAAGCCCAAGTTGCCGATGAAACGCACATTTCCTATTTGCTGTAAGAACAAAACCGAAAAAGACAGAGAGCAGCGGAGAAAATGTTGAGCTTTGCCTCTAGCTTGTACATTTTCAGGGTGTTCTTATTTGATTTCTGGCCTCTATTTTTCACATGGCTTCATTTCCGAGCTCAGCTGGTCTTCGCTTTAGGTGTTTCCTCTGATATTCCTCTTTAGAGCAGCAGCGTCTCACTAAATGTAAATGTCTTTGCACTGTGTGTGTGTCTGTGCTGAGACCTGAGGGTGACGGATAGTTGTTGTGTGTGTCTGTGTGTGTCAGAGGAGGGATACTTAATGCTGCTTATTGTGCACTTAGCATACATGCTGAGTGCACTACATAAGCATTAAGTCAGCATACTAATGTACTGACAACTTGTTTCTTCCAGCTCTTTATTTTCAATTTTCTCTCCATTTCTTTTTCTAACTTCTGGCTTTATTATAGATAAAAATAAAGGCCTTTGTTGATCGCACGATAGAATTTAAATAATTGACTGATACTATATTGCTTTATGAGCCAAATTAGAAGCGGATAAAATACAGAAGAAATAAAAAGGCAGATAAACACACACAAGCAGAGATTTCAAACATTCTGTAGAAACACATCTTAAAGAAAAACATCCTCTTAAAGGAGACCTTTGAGTTGAAAGTGACTGGCGTGAATCACATTGAATTTTTTTTTTTTTTTTTAAATCTATGGTCTCATGTTTTTTTTTTTCTTTGTTTGGCATCTTTAGTTGTCACTGACATGAATCAGATATAGTGGATGGCTTTCCTTGAACACTGATGCAATTTTAGATAAATATGCTTTCTTTTCCCATAATCTTTTTTTTTATTGGAAAAATATTTCTGGTTTAACAGTGCCTTACATTTAGACTTGTCCCCTCACAGAAAACTGCTTTTGCACAGCAAGATGTGTTTTATGTATATACTGTTGAGTTTGCTAGCAAGACTCTTCTCCTTTCTTTTTTAACATTCCGCCCCTTATTTATTTATTTTTCACTATCCATCCCACACTGACACGTGCTAGGCTGCCATCAAAAATGCTGTGCCACAACAATGATGGAAGAGAGACGATCAGAGGTGAGGAGAAGCGAGGAATGGGAAGAGTAACAAAGGAGATGAAAAGAGAAGGAATAGAGAGGGGAAAGCAAAGAGGCGATGAGGTGGAGGTGGGAATAACGGGGAAGGGAAAAACAGAAGAAATTAGTTCAGACAGTAGGGCTTGGAGGACAGATGAGACAAAGAGGAGAGGAGAGTGGTGCCACTGAAAGGCAAAGCTAGACATTTTCTGAATTGATGCTGTGAATGCTAATTTCACAGAATGTAAGCAATCAGTACAACAATCAGCATCCATTGCCAGTCACTGTGCTACGTCATTATATCCTTTATATGAGAGAGACGAAGATTACTGCGGAGCTCTGTCAGCTGATGTTCATCATAAGAAGTGGATCGGAAGATTATCCTTTATATTTTGTCAGGAAGCCTCTCTGCATCCCAGGCTCCAGTGCATCAAAATAAACTTGACCTTATTAAAGGGCTTCTGTGCAGCCAGCAGAATGTCCTCATTATTCTGCTTATGTCAGCACATTTAAAATGCACTAATGCCATCTGTGAATAAGAGCTTCTGTTTGGTTTGGTCTTCTCCTCAGCAAGGTGAACAATATTCCATTCTCATTCAGTGCTTACATGTATGGATTTTGCACAAAATAGAAGAGCTGTGACTCTGTTCTCAGTTGTTGGTCGAATGCAGAACAAGCAGCATTTAATTGTTTTGCCAGAGGTCCTTTGGGTGAAAACCTAAATTCAGCCCCAAGATTGTGTAATATTTTCTAACTCCAAGAGGCACCTAAGGTCTTCCTTTTTTGTGCTGATGTGTAAGATGTAATGGCTCCTCGTAAAGATGCCGCGGCAGATTTTTGCAAGATAGACAGGCTTATCTCTGGTGTTTTATTCTCAGCAATAAAACACTGCTATTGCATGGTAATATACTGAACAAAGGGAGTCTGGCTCAGGAAGGTTCTTCTATATTTTTCTGTCTGAGGGATACAGCTCCAAATGAAATTAAATAATCGAATTAAATCACTAAATAATTAAGAAAATTTGAAACTTTGGAGGGCTGCACAGTGGAGTAGTGGTTAGCATTTTTGCCTTGCAACAAGAAGATCCCGGTTCGAATCCCGGGGTGGGCCTGGGATCTTTCTGCATGGAGTTTGCATGTTCTCCCTGTGCATGCGTGGGTTTTCTCCGGGCACTCCGGCTTCCTCCCACAGTCCAAAAATATGCTGAGGTTAATTGACTATTCTAAATTGCCAGTAGGTGTGAATGCGAGAGTGACTGTTTGTCTGTATACGTAGCCCTGCCTTCGCCCGAGTCAGCTGGGATAGGCTCCAGCACCTCCGCAACCTTAGTGAGGATAAAGCGGTGTATAGAGAATGGATGAAACTTTGGATGGAACTCATATTATGTGAGTATTAGGAGTTAAAAAGACAATCACTCTAAACATGTAGGATGGAGGAACTGCAGGTTAGTCTTTAATGTTGTCAAATACACTTCTGCTTGTGTGTAAAGATCTAAAATGTGCAGTAATTGAGAGGTCAGTGAAAATTAAAACACCCATGTTACGTCTCTGAACCCCACATCCACCAGCAAAGAAAATATATCTTTTTAAAAATGCCAAAATTACACCATTTGTTTGGTAGAAACTGGAAAATCGAATCGATCTCAAGATTATGTTGCTGCATTATTGAGCTGGGTTATGTTTCCTGTCAGCCGGGTGTCAGATAGAAGATGCTGTGGTGTAACTTTTTGCATTAAACATACCAGCTCTGACCAGAGGACATTAAACATCGTAGAATTCTGTGTCATGGTGCCCGCCGTTAGTTAAACTAAACTGTAAGACCATCAGGTTGCGCCACAGCTAAATTAAAAGACACTTCTAGCTCTACTGAACCTTTACAGCAAACTTTGTGACCACCTGGGTAACATTAGGGAACACCTTGGATGCAGAAAGAAAGTTTCTTTCGTAATGCATTTGCAGAACTATTCAGTTGTAGGACTCTGCGATTCTAAAGTCATGACTGAATTTTCCTCTTGATTAAAATATCCTACACATCAAACCACACAAAAATAAAAAGCAACTGCATTTTAAAGATATTCTCAGAGAGTTTACAATTCTATAATTGTTCAGAGAATTCAATTTTCTACATTGACACACAGACGGTCTTAATGCAGCTGTTCGCCTGCCTCTGTTTGTTTACCTCTGTCTGTCTCTCTTGGGGGACTGATGGTTGTGTTCCTCCTAAACGGGTCCAAAATCTGCCTGGGGAAAAGCTCATCGCAGTGTTTCAGTATCTATTGTATTGTTACCCTGATGCAGAGGAGAAATAATTTCAAGCTCTTGCCGACTAATGTGTCTTCAAACAGCCGATATGTATACAAGCATACCTCAGCCACAGAGTGTGCTGCTGGTGATATGTGTGTTTGCATTTGGAAACTTCTGTTTTGAAGTTAAGATAAAATCGGATTCGGTGCTGGTTTCAAACGCAAACCTTTCCTAATTCCAGTAGTCATATGTACAGATACATTTTAGCACTACAGCTACTCAGTAAAGTTGATCTGTAGCTGTATAATCTTACAAACCATATTTCATTGTTTACATTCAGTGTTTCCAATCTTGCCCTCAATCCCTGTCAGTTTGACATTTGGTGTCTTCCCTTTGCACTGTAATATTTCTGCTGATCGTAAGTGTACTCAAAGCTTCTGCTAAGGATTTTCATATGTGCAGTCACTCTGCATGCATTCCTAAGCTACCAGAGAAAAATAGAGGGCATTATTTGTCCCTCTGTTTCTGTTCAGCACCCACTCGATCAGTTATTATTGTCAAAGAGGCAGAGAAAGAATGGGAGAGCGAAACATAATAGATTAAAAGAGAAACAATCAGCCTCACTGTGTGAGAGAAATAATGTAACTCAATTTCTTACCCTCCTGTTTCCTCACCACCAACATTTGTGAAAATGTTTTCATAGTTTTAATGCGGGTGGAATGTTGGAGGTTTTTCACCATTTGCTAAATGTTTTTTGCAGCCGTGCGAGCAGCATGGCTCTGAGGGTGATGGTGTCTGTTGGTCTGTCTACCACTTTAGTTCAGATGCATTCAGTAGCTAGTGAATAGTTTGACATGTAATTTGCTGCAGACATCCATATTCCGCAGAAAATGACGTCTAATTACTCTCTTTATACTGTGGCTGTAACATGAGGTTTACATTTTTGTTTAACATGAAAATGTTTTCACTTGGTACAGGCATTCATGTCTAGTCAGGCTGTTTAGCACATTTAAACACATTACTTTCTTATACACCAGTAAATAAATAAACCATTACAAATAATCCAAATAATTATGTAATAAACTACAAAACTAGTCATTAGTTCTGTACACCCAGATAAAAACTGAAATTGTATCAAAACTGAAAAAGCCAGCAAGTAGAAATACGTTTTTGACCCATTGAGCCCCAAGCAGTCTCTGAACCTTTTTTACCATACAAAATAATGTTCTTGCATTCTTATGGAAACGGGAAAACCAATGCTAGAAGTAGAACTCAAAATGTCTTCTTTGTAGTTTGTCACAGTTAGTGGTCTGTTATCTACTCTTGGTGAGCACAGCCTGCAGTTCGTCCCATTTACCTGAAATCTGTGAATTTTTGTCACTTGACTGCTTGGTGCCACTGAGTCAGTCATGATTTCATACGGTAATTGTGCAAAGAAATGCAGAATTTGTTTGTTTGTTTGTTTGTTTCTAGTCACAGTCAAATAAAACGTGCTAATCTAGATCAAAGAACTACTAATAAATGGTGCTGACAGATAACCTGGGTCTAGTCCATTCAAGCACTTACAAATAAATAGCAAAACTTTATAAATAATCCTGTACTATTGTCTATTTAAGGATGCCAGGTTACACAAAATATGCTCCTACTTATGTGTACCAGTCAGTCGTGTAGCTGAAGCATTTTAAACCACCTGCAGCATTTTGTCATTACAGTTGTGTTTACCTCACAACCAACGGAAACAAGGTTTAATTGGTCATTTGTGACCAAATATTTGCCGCATTAATGACATTTCCTTCAGCCTTAGCTTTAGTTTGTTTTATTGCTAATTAATAGTCACCCACTGCACTAAGATGATAAACATAGCACTTAGAAAACTGCATATTTGCATTGCCATTGTGAGGATTTTAGCATGCCATTGGGAGCATTTAGCTTTAAATACAGTCTCAAAGACCTGCCAGGATTGTCTTGTGATTTTCTCTTAGTATTTATACTTCACTGTTATCAGATTGTTTTCATTAAAGAGTCAATGCATTGTGCAGCTGTTCAGTTATCCACACATCCGTAATCACTACTTTGAGAAGAGAAAGTTCAGTTTAAGAAGAGGCATTCACCCACATAAACAGTGTAGATAATTGTAGACGTGCAACTTTCCTCTCACCTCTACAGGCAGTCAGCCAGCCAGCGGCTAAATAGAAGTGGCAATTCATTCTGCCTGTCTAGTCAAGTAGCCGCACAAGTCCTGAAAGTGAGATGATGAAACTAAAACATATTGTCAATGTTAATAAACTTATGGATTCTCAGCATGTTTCAGTGTGTGTACAGTCCAGGTACAGCAACAGTGATATGGCACCACATCAAAACACACTTAAGAGCATCAAATTAAAACAGGCTTTGACTCATGGGGTTCACATTAGCACATGATGATCCAAATAAATCCATAGTACCTGATCACATACCTGATACTGTATGTGAGGGTTTTTGTGGGACTTTCTTTGGGAATTTCAATCTTTTCACACTCTCATACAGTGAGACTCTACACTCTGAACTGAACATCCTTGAAGATTTCTGATTACTCCAGCAGCGCAGGTTTAATCCTCATTAGTTCACCAGTAAGGTGTGTGTGTTTGCGGTTATATGTGTGGCCGTTGGACCTTGATAAGGAATCCAACAAAAATGAAAATTGATCTGAATGTGGTTGGCACTGTCGCCTCACAGCAAGAAGCATCCTCGCCTGGGATCTTCATGTGTGGAGCTTGCGTGTTCTCTTTGTGCCTGTGTAGGTTCTTCCCATTTGCTCCGGCTTCCTCCCACAATTTAAAGACATGCTGAGGTTAATTGGTGATTCTAAATTGTCTGCAGGTGTGAATGGGAGTGTGATTGTTTGTCTCGATATGTAACCCTGCGATAGGCTGGCCTTTGGCCTAAGTCAGCTGGGATAGACTCCAGCCCCCATGAGCCATAATAATAGATTTTCTGAATATTAAATCTTTTCCAGCTGTGTTTCTTTGTGAATCTTAAATTAGCTGATATTCTCCTCTTTAGTGTGAATAAATACAACCAAATCCTTCACCACTTCGACAACAGAAAAACTGATGCTTTGGTCTTAACATGAGGATGCATTCTAACCTTTAAAACTGCAATTACCTCAAGTAGCCATCCTGAAATAAACACCTCTAAAAGGAAGCACACTTTCAGCTGACAGTATTTACTCATGTCTCTGTGATTCAGAAAATAGACTCTGTAACACAGTCGTTTGTTAGGCCAATATGTTGTTGCTTTCAGTGATGTGTGAGTCATTTATGGTTTGGGCCAGACATTTTGTATACATGTCCACGGTTGTACGGGACTTGAGGATGCTCCAACATGCAGCAGACTGTGGGCAGGTCAACAGTCAGTCACTAAATAAATGCCACATGCTTGTCATATTGAAACATGTGAACAGTACTGATGTTGTAATTCCTACTGGGATGTTTATGGATTCCTCATTGCTCAAAATGTGTCTATTGATTTTGCCCTGTAACTGTTAGATATGTGAATAAGGAACACTGTGATAATAAATTCATCATACTAACTTAAAATGAAAGGAAATGTCAGCGCCGTTTACAAATTGTGTCCACTGCCAGATAACATCAGTTATTGCAGCTTTTGCCCTCACAGGACCAACCCTGCAATCACGGTCTTCTCCAGTTGTCTGATGTTATTAACACGTGCAAATTGGAAACATGAGAATCTTTTCCCTTTGCGTCTTCTATCGTGTGCAACATGAACGCAGCATTACACAAACGGACAAGCAAGGCTCATACACCAATCACCAGTTTCTCACTTGTAAATACCTTAAAAGTCCACATCTAAGTTGTATTTATGGCTTAAATGTAATAGATTTGTTATATTGAACAAACTTTTTTTTCCATTTACAGTCCTGTTGAGTAGCCAGATGATAACATTAGTGCCAATTCTTGACATTCTTTTGAGAAATTTTTTTGTTTTGTTGGTGTTCACTGATTAAAACAGCTGAAGTCTCCAGTAATAACTGGGAAACAGTTACACAAAATGACTGGCAGCTGAGTTTTTGAGTTGTCTGATGATGTTAATGTGCACAGAAAGTAAACATGGGCGACCTTCGCTCATTACTTAAAGCCATATAAGCAAAGAAGTAGCTTAAGATGTTTTTGTGGCCCTCATGTGAGGAAGCTGTCTGGGTGTATTTGTGGTAGGCAAAGATGTTGGTGGGACGCAAGAGGATGAGATGTTGTCTTTTAAAAGTTCTCGAAATAATCAAAGAATGTCTGTGATGGTTGATAAAAGTTGTGCAGAGCGTGAATCTTCCACAGCTGTGTTTGTCACTCATCGTGTGCTTTTAATGAACAGCTCATTAGACGGAAACCTCATTAGCTATCTGACGACAGAGAGCAAATGATCCAGGGAAGAAGAGGGGAATTTGTTGCGTCTCATTTATTGAAGGTAGAAAAGCAGCGAACGTTCAACGATGTGCCTCCAGTTCTGGCTGTGATTGGAGTAAACATAATCATCTTCATAGCAGCAGCCCTATAAACATAATCCTCAACGGAAAAACGTTCCTAACCTAAATAAAGCTCCGAAAAATGACACGTAGTTCCCTGAATAATGTATTTTTTTATTGCTTCCCTATTTTCTTGTACGTGCAAATCAGGAATATTGTCTTATTTGAATGTATTATAAATGGCCTCTGTGGAAACTACTTAAGCCGAATAATATGATAATTTTTCTCTTGGCTTTGCAGATCTGTGACAAGGAATGGCACTATTATGTCATCAACGTGGAATTTCCTGCAGTGACTCTGTTTGTGGACGGTGTGACCTACGAACCCTATCTGGTGACGGACGACTGGCCGATCCACACCTCAAAGATTGACACGCAGCTGACGGTGGGCGCCTGCTGGCAAGGTCAGTGTGCTTGTTTGTGTACAGGTATAACAGTCTAAAAAAAATACACAAAATACGGACGTTTTTCCTGCACATTAAAGAAGCTGAAATCAAACGAGGAATAGCCATTATGCCGTTGTTGGGGTTATTTACAGCCATACTTTAACCTGGCAGTAGTTTTATATGCGGCAGCCTTTTCAGCTCGAGGTTATGGTGTTTATTTATTTAGTGCACATAAAATCATAAAATCAGAAGAAGCCACATCAGTACAGAAGAAACATCATCTTTACGACTTCATTTGAAAACACCAGGGTTATTTGATTGGTTGATGTCTGCGTATTGACAGTTACAGCCACTTTAGTGTTGTAAATGCTCGATGTGAAAACAAATAAAGAAAGGACTGAAAAATAGGAAGAGAGAGAAAAAACACATCATTCATGTCTTCTAGAATAATAGTGTTAATGTCATCTAGCACCCTGTGGTGACACTTTTTTCTTTCATTTGTTGCCTATATGTACAAATGAAAACATAATAAAGTAGTAAGTCCATTTCATTTCCAGAGGGTCTTTATTCAAATATGTAACCATGTGTTTGATTTCATTTTTAAAGTGAGTATTTTGCAAGTATTTTGATCTGAAACTTGCTTTTTTCATTGAACTTATTTTAGAAGTAGAACAACTCACAAAGCTACAAGAGACCAAGCAATTCGTCCACAAATTGCAGGGGCATCCGTCAGAAACATGTTTTTTTTTTTTTAATATGGAACTGGGACCAGCCTGGAAACTGGTGATTACATATGGTAAACACAGAAATACAGCACCAACAAAGAGGTACAGCAGCCAAAAGAAGTTGAAAATTACATTTGAATCGCAAACGGCGAGAGAGAGCGAGAAAGCAGGAGACTCACTGTTAAAATAAATAAAGAGATTAAGATTTATGCCCCGGGGCTGTGAGCTGTTTCTTCTTTGAAATGGAGAGGCACAAGCCGAGTGGGTATCAAACAGAAATTCTGCATGTCTTTTCCAGCGACAGGAAACGAGAGCGAGAAGCGATCGCCTCGGAATGAATAAGAGCCACCCTGCTGCCATGTTTATTACTTGAATAATTGCACAAAAGTGCTTCATAGGAGGGCAGAATGAAACAGTGGTGATCCGTTCAGCAGCTTGCTTAAATCACGCTCGGAACACTCGCCAGCATCATCCAGCGCTTCAATCCTGATGCCGTTTTGGTTGCTGTTTAAATTTCTTTTCATCCTGTGCCTGATTGCAATTTTCTTTTTGTCGTCATCATTTTCTTCCTTGCTTCATACAGCCCTCTCTTGCTGCCTCTTTCCATGAATCTCTGATTGTGAGAGAAAGCCCTGAAGGAAGGATTAGCTAGAGTGAATGGAGGACAACTTTGCCAGCTATTACATCCCAATGAAGCCGCTTTAAGCTTCACTAAGCCGCAACTGATAACTTTGCAGGCCATTAGCGAGCAAGATTGCCTTTCAGAGTCTCTCATTTCTCCATCCTCTCTTCTCCACAATCAACAACATAATGATGAGACATGTGGAATAAAAGGCATTCACACTGTACTTTCACTGCCCCCAGAGCAAAAAGAAGTTGCATCTTGTTGCCTTACAAGGTTAACAAAAGAGAGTTCAGTTGCTATTAGTTCTGAGCAGTTTTCTGACGCAGTAAGCTATTCTTGAGTTTGAATGGCAAGTGTGCGACATCTCATTTCATTTTGCAAGAGGACAGCTTTCAAGCTTCTGTCACGGCATTCAGATATTGAATTAAAGAAGCAGAAGCACAAGACACGCATCAACGAGAATGCGGGCGATTTATTGTGGGAAATGAACGATAACAATCAAAATTAAAGAAACAAAGTGCCACTCCAAGAAAAAAAGAGGCTTATTAAAACAGTGCACTGCTCCAAGCATAAAGAAAACTTATTGTCAAATTGAAGGTAATCCAATAGACTTGTCATAGCAGGGGAAACACAGGTGTAACTAAGACCAATAAAGTGTGTTCATTTTAGGTGTCGCTGTACTGCCAGTGAGGCAGCATGAACAGGACAAGAGGCTGAATGAAATGCAGCAGTTACTGATGTCGCTGGGTACAATGGGAAAGCAAACTTTAACACGATTCAGTTGTAGGAGAGTCCTTGGGAGAATTATGCCATTTCCGGAAAGACTCAGTCCTTTAAAATATTGATGTATGTATTCCCTGAGACACATTAATTCAGTTTGGATCCCACAAGTGAGGACTTCTCTTCAAGTGTATGTGTATCCTCTGGATGTAGCGATCTTCTTTTTTTTCAAAATTTATTTATGTTGCTCCTGTCTGATCAGAATAGTTGATGCCATTTTCCAAGACAGTACACGCTTCAAATATTGTAGATTAACTGTAGTACCTGATTGTGCAACCAAATGGAGCCTCTTACTTTTTAATACTGTAGCAACCAGAGGAGACGGGCAGTTCTAGGTTTAGCTTGTAAAGTGACCTGCGTCCAGCGTACGTGTTTAATAAAACCAGAATCAACTTGGATAGTATGGGTAAGTATGTAGATGTGGCTTAAAACAGCAATGTCAGCATAGAACAAATGTCCACTGCGCTCAGTTTGCGTTTTAAGTTAATCAGTTATTAGTTGAAATTGCTGCAGTTGTTTCAAAACTGCATCAAATGAGTGACAGCAGTGTGGCAGCGGATGTAAACAAAGGATGCCAATGACAATCAGTTTAAAATTGCCTTGATTGGGCTTGGATGTCCCGAGTGTATGCTAATCGGCCACCACATTGAAACCGCTGACAGGTGAGCTAGCATTGATCATCTCATTACAATGGCATCTGTGAAGGGTGGGATATATTAAAAGTGAGCAGTCAGTTCTTAAAGTAGAAGTCTTGGAAGCAAGAATCAGCAGCAGGATCTGAGCATTTTTGACAAAGGCTAAATTGTGAAAGCTAAACAACGGAGCCTCTTCAAAACGGCAGGTCTTGTCGAGTGTTACTGGAATGTAATAATTAATACCTACCAAAGACCAGTCTTCAGAATAACATTAGTTGACTTGCTGAAGATGCTAATATTGTACTTGGAAACCTTGTATTCTGTATTTATGTGGATGTTACTTTGACACCCATTCGTGGCAACTGTATTTTTGATGGTTTGTTTCAGCAGAATAACTGTTTAAGATGTTGTTTAAGATGCTGACTGGACTCCAAATGTCTCAGATCTTAATCCATTTGAGTCTAAGTGGGATGTGCTGGAAAAACTTGCACAATATTAAAGAACTGCTTTTACTGCTGTGTCTGATCAGTGTGAATGTGTAACTGAATGTGTTAAAAAGCAAGAAAATAGAAAGAATATTATAAGCTGAAAATGAAAGGTGCCACAATGAAATGGATGTCTGTAGCCTTTAGCAAAGACTTAATAATATTTATTATTATTTTACTGCATCAATCTAAGGACAAATGTGTATTATGCATGTATAGAAGTAAATCTAAAATTATTCAGTGTCATGCTTGTTAACATTAAGTTGTTTGCAGCATTTGCCACACATGTGACTTGTGTGCTCTTCTGCTACTCCTGTTCTTTTATTTAGTTTTCTTTTAATGCTTTAGATTGAATCTTTTAATCTATAAAAACATAAATGCATGTCTAGACAAAGGCAGTCCAAATATGTCAGTTCCACTTCGTAACTGAATCGCAAAGACCTTGTCTTGATGAAAACCTTTTAAAGTGTATTTGCGAAAGATGAAGATGGAGAAGAGCAGAAAATGGTGCATATTTCTACATTCAGAGAGAGAAAGGGAGATGATGGGCAGGCAAATTAGGACTTTTTCATCTTCTGCCCATGCTTATTCCTACTTATCATCTCAAATGCACAGTTCGCACAATTTCTGTTCTGAGAGCCTAGACAAAAGAAAAAAATGAAAAAAACCCACTTCACTTCAAAAACCCACTAAAGGAGTGATATATTTACTAATTAACACACTTTTAATGAAATAGAGACAAGCAAGATTATTATTTAAGTTACTTTTACAAAAGTAATTATTGCTTTTTTCCAGAAGGATAATTTTTGCCAACCTTTTGCAAGCCTGACATCAGACATCAATCCAAACCCGCTCCCAAACACATCAGCTTTAAATATTTTTCATTTCATCTGCATAAGAAAGCCCACATCCAAGAGAATTTTCTTATGACAAAGTACATATAAGATTATTCTGTTACTCAGAATGTGTGTGGCTTTGATATATCACTATATGAAAGGCCGACACTGATAGCCGCAGCATTAAAACCCCCTGCTGTTGTCGTGGTAACATCCACATGAATACCAGTACTTAAGGTTTCCCAGCAGAACGTGATGAATGTTATAGAATGATATTTACTTCAACTGTGAGTGTTTTTGCTGTTGTGGCTGATAAAATGAATCCCCAAACCCCAACAACATAATATTTTTCTACATATTATGTTCCAGTGATGTGATCTGAATGTAAAACATAAATCCTAGTAAAACATATTGTCAAGAATTTGTGAATTGTGTGATCTTTTGAAGTCTTGCTGCCAGACAGACTCCAGTCCTGCTGGTACACCTGCTTGTTGAACGTCTTAAGGTTAATGTGATTCTTAAAAATTGGTGCAAATCAGTCATACTGTGTCATAAGGTTGTTTGGAGCAAAGACATAAGTTTGTATTTGTTTGGGGTTAATGTCAGGGCCTGCTTGACATCCGTGTTCTTGCCTTGATTTACTAAGATTAAGGAATCTTCCTCAGACGAAGACGGAGCAGTTCTCATTGACATCTGACCAGTTGTAGGTATGATTATCATAGCATAGAGACAATTCAATTTTCTCCTTCCCTTTTACAGGTATTGACGACTAATTATCCTGTTGCAAATATCAATATGTGAAGCAGTTTTCTGCATTACAGGACCTTCTGTCTCTCTACATGTATACACTCCTGTCTGGTTCTCGCTGACAGAGCTGAGGGAGTCGATGCCTCCAGCCTTGTGCAGGCTGCTGCTTCAGAACAACATCTGCACTTTCTGTCTACAATTCCCCCGAGCCTCTCTGTGCAGAACAGTTCTGCACCAGGAGAACTTGTGTGTTAAACGAGTGAATAACCTTAAACAACAGAACTGCTGAGTCAGAATTCAGCAATGTTAAAGAAGAAATGTTTAGTCTGCAGTGAAAGAGGGAAACCGAATTAAATTAAAGCTTCAGCTTAAGAGCTAAATGATATAAATAGTTGATGTGGTTTGCTTGTGGTGTTGGTTATTAGAGTAAATTATTTAATTATAAGTCCTCTTCAGGTTCATTAATGAGAGAAAGTGAAACAGTTTGCTTTTATTAATATTGGTAAATTAAAAGTTAAAGTAAAGAAATGTAAAAACATTACCAACACTGCTCTGTGTTTGGATAAAGTGAATATTAAAGGGAAACAAATTTGTCTGTTTTGTTATGGTTTTGTGCAAGTTTTTTGTATTTCAGGAAGTAATATTCAAAAAATTTTTACTGTGAATGAGACATTTCTAGGAATTATTTTCTTCAGGAGGTTGCAGTGTTGTATTTGACACTGAATGTAGTGGAGAATAGAAATACATGCTGAGATGCCAGACGATTTGCATTACTGCAAAGGGAGATGTCACATTTTGCAGAATTTTGCAAGAAGCCAATACTGACCTAAAAATTTCACACAGGAGTTAATTTTCCTTAAGTGGACTAGACCTATACTGTGTGATTTGGTAGAAATGACACACTTCATCACAAGCGGTGAAATTGCACCACGGGGCAGAGCTGACAGGTCCTAGAGGAAAATCTGCTACCCTGTTTGAAAAAGTGCACTCTTAAGAAGATGTCAGGACCTGACAGAATTTATGATGGAACAGACTCCGCAGAATGTTACTGCCGTGATACCTCGACACAAGGACTGTGCCAGTGTGTTGACTTGCACTCGAGGTTCCATTTAGTTCGTATGAATGACCGTATTTCCAGCCGCCTGTGGCAGTAACAGAATATTTCAGGTCAAGCACGCACCACCATCTGTCTAAGTCATGAAGCAAATTCAATGTGACAGCCTGACAGGAAGTGTCAAAATCAGCTTGTGTGTCCGTCGTCGGAAATGCATTTTGATATTTCTTGAAGTATCGCAGGTAATGGTCTATAGGCTACAACTTAGAATCCTGGAATGCCACCTATTCTTAGGTTGCTGCCGCCTGCTTCCTCTGCTTATCTTTGGCGTGCAGCAGCAATACGATCAGAAAAATTCTGACAGGTGAATATGAGCATCTCCTGCCATTAGTTTTTTTTTCCCATTTTTAGTTGGAGGTTACAAGCATTTAGATTTTCACCGTAATGTTTATTTTGAAAAATACTTCTGGTCTTTCTAAGCCGTTCAGTGTTTCCATACTGAAATGATTAAGTATGTACACCCTGTGAAACACAATGTCATTGTCAAGGCAATTAAATTGCTTTTATTTCATGTAGGGGCTGGCAGTTGTCTCCAGTACGTCTCTTCTTATCTCAGACTTGAAGGAAAAACTCTAAATTCTTCATAGTTCGTTATCCAATCTGTCTTGTGAGCTTTTTCTGAACCACATTCACAGATCTTATTTCAGCAACTATTATTTCAACCCCATCCAATTTTCCCTTGCAAACATACATAATGCATGTTGTTGTCTTTCTTCCCTTGCTACGTTTTTCTTTTTTAGCCAACTGCCCTTTGTTGCTTCACTTGTCACTTTGCCTCCTTTCCACATGTGTGATCTGCTGTCATATTCTTGCTTTTCCTTTCACCCATGTCTTCTCTTTTTTCCACCAGGTGGTGAGGTAGCGACCCCGAGGTTCACTCAGTACTTCCGCGGCAGCCTGTCAGGTCTGACAATCCGACCAGGACGCATTGAAACGCAGAAGGTTATCTCCTGTCTGCAGGCCTGCAAAGAGGGCCTTGATATTAACTCCCTTGAAAGCCTTGCCAAGGACATAAAGGTGCGTGGAAAAATGCAGCCAGTTACCAACATGTAATGTATTTCATGCTTAAGTTGGTCGCATAGTAACCTTTGCATTACTGTAAAAGGAGAATGAATGCAGCGTGTCCTGTTGAGGATTCATGTATCACTTTTCAGCAATGAAGGCTGAGGATTTTATATCCGCAGATGCTATTGAAATGTACATGTTTTCCCAACTACTTTAAGCCAAGAGTTAAATCATGGTGTAGAGATATAACATAAACTCAACCAACTGAGTCTAGATTCTAAAGTCAACTGGTATTTTTGTGTGTCTGTGCAGTTTCACTTTAACCCGGCTCAGTCTGTGCTGGTGGTGGAAGGAGAGGATGTGGACAGCATCAACACAGCCATGACCAAGGTCTCCTACATCAACTCTCGCCAGTTTCCGACGGCAGGCCTCCGACGCCTTCGTATCACCACTACAGCACAGTGAGTGCACACACACTGTCATTCAGACTATCTACAATTTCATCTTTTCCTTGAAAACTCTTTCATTCATGTGCTAGCATAATTACACAAGTGTTTTGTAATCATCAGTTAGCCTTTCAGCACCATTAGCTAACACAATGTAGCATTAGAACACAGGAGTGATGGTTGCTGGAAATGCTCCTCTGTACCCCTATGGAGATTAAAATCAGCTGTTTCCAGCTAGAATAGTCATTTACCACATTAACAATGTCTAGACTGCATTTCTGATTACTTTAATGTTATCTTCATTTTAAAAAAGACTGCTTTTCTTTCAATAATAAGGACTTCTAAGTGTATACTCTGAGGCATTTTGAACTGTTATCAAGGGAGACAAAACACACTGTCTGACTTGTTAACATCCAGCTTTACTTTCACTTAGTGAGCAGCTCTGCTCAGACAAATCTGGTATAGCTTCTACATTAGAACCTCTTTTTTTGCTGTTTTCCATCTGAAAAATTTTGGCTTTTCTTTAAAATTGCATATACGGGTATTTTCTGTTTCTGTCACGTTTATGTCAAATTCAGAGACACTTAAGTTTGCTCACAAAATGCACCAGCAACTCAAAGGTGAAGGTATGTAAGAATTCTGTTTATAATACAGTAACAATTTTCATGTTTACAGTCACCTACATTTCTGTTGTCAGAAGTGCTACTATTTTTATGTAATTGATAAAATGTCCTGCAGAAAAACAGCTTGAAAGACCCATCATGCTGATTTTATTTCCCACTAGACAAGTACCTCGATTCAGTGCAAATCGTGTTTCTGTGCCTTCTTGTTACACGGATTGTGTGGTAGTGAGGTAGATCAGATGCTTGTGCATGTCACCCAGCATCGATACTGAATTATCTAATTCATTAGCTCACATTAGATAACTCGGATCTCCCAGGCTCCATGTGTTCAGTGAGTCATGGGGCGATATTGGGGCCCTGTTTGATGTGTGGAGCAGCTACACATTAAATGTGATGTGCCATCGAGCTGTGTGTGGATTTCTTCCCCTTTTGTGTATGTTGTAAAAGCAGCTGCAGTGAATAGGAATGTAAAGTCTGTAGTTTCCTTGCCGGCTAAGATCTGAAGTCTTTGTGACACACATCTTGGTTTGAAGACGTTCTGTTTGATGTTAACTATCCCCCACAACACTCATGTGAAATGTTGCATGCCTAATACATGAAAGAAGATGGTCCACATTGACACAGTAGTTGATCTCAGAGGTTACAACCAAGAGTGGACTGTTAAATGATGGCTGTATCAGATGTGTTTGCTCTTGTCTTTAGGCCACAGAACACACAGTGAGATGGCAAAAGATGCGTCATTAGAGCTGAAACTATTAAACCACTGAACAACTAGCTGCCCATTAAGGACATTAAGCCTTCTGGTGGTTGCAAAGACCATGTTGTTGGAGTCTCCTTTCTCTTCTGTTTTATTCTATTTTTCTGTTATCTGGCTGTTTATCTGTGCATCTGTGTCTGGATTTGATTTGATTTTGCTTGATTGGACTGACTTTGTTCACTAGCAGCTCATTCTCGGGTTGCTGTTGTCAGTCACTCAGCCTTCCTCTCTTTCCAGCAAAACAAAATATGTTTCAAAATGCTCGCCAGATTGCCATAAAGTCGACAACCTCTTTGGCCCAGTATATTATTTTCCGTCACTGGAAACAGATGGACTTACTGTAGACATTCAGACCACCCTGTGGTTTTGTTTTTGGTGAACCACGGATATTTTCTTTGACATCACCATCAGGCCAAATCATTCATTTCCAGTGTATATTATAAGGTAAAATGTGTAGCAGACAGGTAGTGAGGTAGTGTATGTTTGTGTGCCTGTGTGCAGTGTGAGTGCTTGGCATTTGTTCATGTGTCTGGCTGCAGATGCTTCATGTTCTTGTCTTCATGCTCCATACTCATCCAGCACCTGTTCATTTGCTGAGCAGCAAAATGCAGACAGGTCAAATCAGCTTCGACGCCTGTTGGTCGATAAAGTGAGGCACGCTCGAGGAGCAACAGTGGAGGCTGTCTGACTGAATAACACCTTCCTCTTCCCCTCGAGATAAAGGCTGATATTTGCACTCAGCAGATACAGACAGGTGACAAATTAAAGGAAAAACCTGAATACATGAGTGGGGAAACAGTGAATGCAGATGCTTCCTCACAGATGCACTACATGGTACAATTAAGCACTGAACATCCAGTCATGTACCCGTGTAGTAAAATGCTGATTTATATGAAGATGGCAAGACAAAAACAATCTAAGTGACTTTGAAAGAGGGTTCATTGTTGGGCCACAGATGGCAGGAGCTTCAGTCATTGAGCTCAAATGTCCAGTGCTTCAACAAGAACCGTGTCTGAATGGATATCAGTGCTAGATCTATGGAAAGGCCTCAGGAAAGAGGGTCGGAAACTGTGTTTGAGGGCACACATTTGTAAACACTGGTGTGCACAAACAGAAGAGCAGCTCCTCCTCACATGACTGAGTATTTCAATGCAGAATGTGGTCCCTTTTTTGTACCCTTTACATTTTCTGCCCTTCAGCTGAGAAGCAATGTGCAGAGAACACTGTTTCTACTAAATGACAAAACATCTTTTGGAAGAATGCCGTTCCATCCCTCCAGTAGATTCCAGAGACTTGGAGAATCAGTACTAAGGAGCACTGAAGCCTTCTGGTGGCACATGGTGACTTAACACCCTACTTAGTCACTTTATACTAGTTTTTCCTTTAATTTGCCTCCTATCTACATGTTGAATCTTCACTGAGTGGCTGAGGGAAAAAAGATAATTTGTCCCATTACACACATTGATATTTTTTGCCATTCCTGAGGCAGTTGTGTTGTTTTAAAGCTTGAGTCTCTGACCTGTAATGTGAGAAATTCAATAATAACTGCTACTTAAGTATTCATCGTGTCAAATGACTTCAAATTTCAAACAAGCCTGGGTTAATCTGAGACCTTACAGGCCAACATTCTCTTGTTCTCATATACAGACTGTTTTTTTTATTTCCTTTTGGACATTTATGTTCTGCTTATGAAAGCAGGGGTCATGGCTGATTGCGCTCAGCCTCTGACTTTGCACTCATTTTTCACATTACTGTAACATTTTAGTTTTAAAACTTAATGGCATTATTTTTTTGTCTGTAACTGTTGCTAATAGTCTCTCTGGTGAAATGGATCCTTCAGTTAAACTGGGATTTTCCAACACATATATATGCTAATTACAAAAATTAATGAACCCCTTGATGACAGAAAAAGATAATCATTATATTATTTTAGATTAAATTTTCACTTAGTAAAGAGAAAAATGCAAAAACAGCTTAGACCAAGAAACCTGATTCAAAGTGCATGCATGAAAATATAAGCAATTCCCCCTAATTTCAGGCTCCATTAAGTAGCACTTTTTGTCCAAAATTGAAAACAAGACAATAAATCCTAAGGCTGTGATAATTTTCTACCGGTTAAGCACTGTTTTCTGTTTGGATGTGATTTGTAATATATTGAAATATGGGATTTCTACCTTTGGGAAAGACAGAATAATATATTTATTCATCCAAATGTCAGAAAAACGCGCTACTAAATCCTTTGAATTAGCATATCTGTTTTAAAAGCAGTGGGCCCGTCTTGATGACATGGTAAAAGGAGCATTAGGGAATGTTTGCATCCTTGCCAGTTTTCCGTGTTTATCACCAGCCTGCTCTGGCGTTGTAACAAACCTTAGAAGTGTTAATCAATTATAATCGCACATTGGAAATTGATTGGACAAACAAAGCGCCTCGGCTGCAAATTAAACACACGGAAAACTTATTTTCTCTTTTGGCTTCTTCCTCAGAGGGATCCGACATTAGTACACAGTTTTTAAAGTCTTGACAGTTTTCTCACAGAAGAGTTTTCTGCATTTCTTTTTCTCTCTGTGCTCTTCTCACTGCTTCTAAATGAACAGATTCTGTTAGAACGAGATGACGCTGCGAACCAATCAGGGTTTAGCAGTATCTGAATCTGAATCTAATGACTGATTGTGGTTTGTTTGCTCGCTTTGATTGTTTTTTTTTTTGTCATAAATGCACACACACCCTTTTTCTCCATGTAGTTCTATGTGAAAACAGCATTTTCAGTTAAAATTAGCATGTTTATGAGAGTTGTGTGTTTTTATGCTTTTCTTGCAGGCTCTGTTGGATAAACAAATGTCACATATTCCTACTTTCGCAGCTCCAAAAAGGATTTAGCATGTTGTTGTCTGCTTTTCTTGCTCTGCATTTGTCTGCTGCATTCTATCAGACTCAGAATGGTAGAAAGCAGCATCTCTCGATAACAAAAAGTTTAGCTTTTTGTGACAAAACAGTACATTGACAAGTGAACACACCACCCACACAGTTAAATCAGGGACAAGTGAGCACTGAGGCAGTAGCAGTGGTGCTGTCACGTCCTGTAACCTCTCCTCTCGTCTCCTGTTTCAGGTGTTTTGGCGAGGACACGTGCCTCTCCATCCCAGACATTAAGGCAGTAGTTATGGTGCTGCCGCCCAGTGAACCGAGAATCACCATTATCGGATCTAATCGACTCGTCAGGCCTGCCAGTGACCTCCGGGGCCCGCTGGGTGTGGCACCCTTCAAAGAGCTTCACATCACCAGCACAGTAATGAAGGGAGACAGCTTCGGAGGATGTGAGTGTCGAGATATCACCAGGCTGCTCTAGATGCTCTCATGTCATACAGTACCAGCCTGTTTCACTTTTATTTCCTGTAGATGTTTTTTTTTTTACAACTGTTAATCTCGTTGTTTTTCCACAGATGTTTCACATTTTGTCATTTCAAATCTCCTCACCCACATGCACTTTTGTGTTCAGTCCGCAGGCCTGGTGTGATGGAGGTGATGCACAACCTGGACTACTGCGATGTGCTGGTAATTGGGGAGGAACTCAATCCTGACAGAGAGAGTCTGGAGATTCATCACAGTGCTCTGCTGGGAAAACACCTTGATGCCACCAACTCCACTTCTGGAATATCAATATATGGTAGAGTCTGAAAAAGGGGAGGCTTATTATGTGGTGCTAATGCTACGTAGGGAAAATAATCAGGGAAATACACCCGATGACTTTCAGGTTTCTGGTTTATTTATGACACGAACAAGCAGTTCTACCTCACAACATGTGTTCGACTGCAATGTGACATAGTTCTTTCCTGTGCTACGAGGTGTGGACTCCATGGCCCACTATGAGCAGGCACTGAGACAGGTGCGCTACAGGAACTGGCGACCTGCCACTCTGAGTGAGAGAAGGTTCAGACTCACCTGCTCCGAGCTCAACGGACGTTACACCAGCAACGAGTTCAACTTGGAGGTGACTTTGATGATTCATCTAAACATTCCCTTCTGCTCACTGTCTTTTCTGTGTTTCTCTTGTCCATTTGTTGTCTTCAAATCGTCACTAAAGATCAGTCTTATTCATCTCCTCATTCATTTCTTCTCCCTTCACACAAGATTGTCCCACATTGTCTGTCTACCTGTCACACGGTTTTTGCAGCCTCTCCTCTGAGGGTTTTGACTTCTCGTCTTTCCTCTCCAGGTCAGTGTTCTTCACCACTCAGCGCCTGTGGAACATGTCAATCATATGGCTGCCCAACCCCAGTACATGAGGCCCGTCCATCACCCCCTCATGATACACTCTCTCAACTCCCACATGTCAGGTGAGCCACTAACGGAGCTGAAATATGTTTCATGGTAAGGACTTGGTGCTCTCAAGATCAGTGATGTTTTAGCTACACTTTGTCTGAACCACCTGACAGAAAAGATTCCTGCCAGAGCAGACAGACACCACCGTCTTTCTATTACTTGCTGCTTCAGCCAAATTCACTTTCTTGAAGAAAAGGGCCGTCTTTTGTAAATCAAAACGTTATTTGAGATGAAAGGAAAGCTGAACTTTAATGGATTTTTTAACAGTCTGGATATGTAAATGTCTATTAAATTTAAATGTTCTTCTTGTAGGTCTAGCTGTTGTCGCTGTGCAGCAGCCTGACTGAGGAGAAGTTCAATGTGTGATTTAAATGAACATTTAAATGGAGTTTCTGTAGTTTTCTGTTGAAGTAAGCAGTTCAGACAAGATGAATAGGTTCTGATTTGTGTTAAATAAAACATTGTGAGTTGCTCAATATTGCAACTATATAATTCAATGTCATTGTAAACAAACAATGAAAACAAGACAAGGTTTGTAAAGTGAGAAATTATTATTTATATTGAAATACATTGAGAAACAGTGTTTGTCATAGGCTACCATGACTACACTGCTATTAGTTTACATATTTAATTCAAACCAAACATTGGAAATATTTCGTCTGAGAGTTTTAGTAGTGTATAGACTCAGTTGCTCATCTATGAATATGTATGCATAGTTCCTGCAGCCTTTTTCTTCTTCTCTAGGATCAACACCTCCTGCAGCCACAGTTGTTATTGTGGTTTGTATCGCCGCCCTGGTGGTGATTGTGGTAATCGGCGTCTACAGGATTCACGCCACACATCAGGAAGGTTCCAGAGACGAGGAGGAAGAGGTCAAAGATCCAGAGGTGGACTGGGACAACTCCGCACTCACCATCACTGTCAACCCCATGGAGGTAACCCTGAATGTTGGTGTCACTTTGTAGGTGTTTTATTCCTGCACTGCGTATGAAGAGAGCATATAAATGTGGATGTGCTTCTCATTGTTTGCTCATAATGTATTTTACATGCAACTGCAGTCCTGTCCCTCTCAATCACGTTCTGAGGAAAATATATTTTCTGCCAGATTGTTTGTGACATATTCCAAATATATCTGAAATCAACATGTTGTTGCTTTTTTGTCTCTCCTTTTCAGCCCATAGATCATACAGTAAATGACGTGGAATTGTCACCCTGGTGAAGCTTCAGACATGTTGTCAAAGGGCCATAATTTAGCCCAAACCGTAACCCTGATGCCTACACTTAACCAAGTTTCCAATAAGTAGTGCTCATTGTGAAAGTGACAACCAAAGTGTGAGCTTTCCTTAAACCTAACCAGATAGTTATGGTGCCTAAATCTAACAATGAGTAAAAACAAAGCTGAAGTCGAGGAACAATCAGACCCCGTGGGATGCAAAACCTGGTCTTCGTTGCTGACTTATGACACCATCCACTTCTATCTTTCCGTCACCATGTTACCTTTTTGTCCAACGCAAATGTATCTTTTCGAAACGTAGCAGTGATAGCAGCTTGGTTCAATAAGAAGAGGTCAAATTAAGTAGAGAGGGAATGTTTACTGCAGAGACATGAGAAGCAACATCATTAAGTCCTTAAATGAAGGTAGGAGATGGAGACTGGACTCACTGGAGTCTAGACAATGGAGGTGGTAGAGATGGAGACTGGCTGAGATGCCCTGAACAACCCAGATGGAATGGCAGAGGGGAGGAGGGGGGATTCATGATCAGCAGACTGAAAGACAGAATGACTGACAGAACTGCAATAAGGTTTAAAACCAGACTCTGGGGGCTGATTGGCTCAAACGGTACAGGCTGATAGATCATTGGACGAGAGAAGTAATGTTGAGTTTGAGTGTGAAGGGATTTTGACAGTGTGGGAAATTTGCAGCGACGCAGAAAATGGAGCAGCGGGAATAATAACCCATGTTCACCAAAAAGCATGAAGACAAAATGTGAGCTAACGGATCCCTCTAACTAAATTTCTACCTAAACTGGAAACAAAATGCCTCTCTCAAAACAAGAAAAAAACTGATTTCAAGGAACTTTTACCTTGAAATAAGTGGAAAAAATCTGCCAATAGAAGAAGTGACAAATGTCTTGGTAAGATTTCTTGAAATAAGATATAATTAGAATATTGAGATCTTAAAATTAGCTGAGAAAACTTTTTTTTAACTTATTTCTTAAAATAAGCCTAGACATGCTAAAAAATAGCAGTTTTTCACTCAAAAATAGATTTTTTTCTTTCATGTAGCGTCCTAAATTAAGACGCATTAAACTTATTTTGAGTTTTCTTGTAAACTGCAACTCAAAACAAGATAATTTCAAGATAGTTTGACTTAAGATATTTAAGATGCATTGTCTCGAAACAAGTCCCTCCATGTTGCTGAAATGTCACTTAAGTGAATTCATCTTAAATCAAGTGAGATGAGACATTTTGACTAAAAATAAGACAAATAGACTTGGTAAGATGTTGAGTTTTTGCAGTGTGAACTTAATTTGTACTGGAATGTTGTTTTTGGCAGACTGTGAATAAATTTGGGATCTGTGTTTGGGGCAGTGGTGGCTCAATATTTTAGGCTCAGAAGGTCGGGGATTCAAGCTCCAACACCATCAAGCTGCCACTAGCAAAGTCCTTTAACCCGATCTGCTCCAGGGGATCCATATCATCCCCCAAACTGTGGTATGCAAAAGAGAATTTCACTGTGCTGTATTGTATTTGCGACAAGTAAAGGCTTCTTCTTCTTCTCCAGAACATAAGAGGACAACAGGCCCTGGGGGAGGAGGCGAGAGATGAAGAGCGTGAAGAGGAGGAAGAAGGAAAGGACGACGAGCTGGTGGGAGGAGTGACGAGTGCCGAGTCAGACAACGGCGATGAGGAGGAAGACGATGAAGGGAGGGAAGAGATGAAAGAGAGGAAGCAGAAGGGAAAACTTGAGTGGGACAGTTCCTCTGCAACAACATACTGACCACACACACACACACACAAACATGAGCATATATCCACACTGACACACACACACTCTCTCTGTGTTCTCTCTTTCTGTCTCTTTCTCTAACAACAACACACACGCACACACACACACACACGTTGTGCTCGGTACAGGTACACAGGAATAAAATCTCTTATGAAAATAATTTACAATCTGTTGCTGGAAAATACACTTTCAGTCCTTCCGTGGTGTCATTTTTAATGAAATATCTCCCTCTGCTGGACACAGCCAGACACACACCGGATCCGCTGCAGTCCCACAGTGCTGGAAAACATTGTCTGTGTGTACATTATTATTATTCACATCACAGTCAGTGAAGCAGAGCAAAATATATCAAACGGGCACAGTCATCTCATAATGTGTGCAGACCTCAGAATGTGGAGGTTTGCTGATAAAATTAAATCCCAGAAACATGAAACGGATCATAAATTTTGAGATCCCAAAATAAAGAAAGGGTTAAATTGGCCCATATTTAATACATGTCTTTAGATTACTTTTGTATTCTGTTAAGTTATTAACCATTGTAACCACAAGATGATGACTGAATTGATGTATCCATAGACATGCCCACTATATAATGTATCCATGAACTTTTTAAATATGATTCCCATGACCTAAGTAGTAGGTATGACATAGCTGTACTGTCACTCTGTTCTCATATTTATCTCAAACCTGACGCCTGCGTGTTCTGAACATCTGTGTGATCAGTGCCGAGTTTCTCCAAATGCATCACAGTTCTGTGGCCTGGACACTAAAGAGACATCTCTCACCGTAAACATTCCACATCTGTCCTGGTTTACATTCAGCACACAGCAGATTTATTCGATGTTGAATATCTTCTACTTTCGGTTTCTCAAAAGTATTTTAAAACTGAAATGGTCGCGTTTCCTTCAGTGGACTGGAAAAGCTGATCGTAGTTAAAATACTGTTTGGAACAATAGAGCAGATGGCTCTTTGTTTGCGTCTGTCTGTGTGTCATATCTATCCATACTGTGGCCTAATGTAGCTTTTGCTGTTTAGGGTTAGATCATTTATCTTTCTTTTATCAGCAGATGAAATGATACAGAGATATTGCTGTTGTCGACTGAGACCTTGTGTTTAGTTTTTCCTTTAATGTTTATAGTAAAGGGAGCCCTCTATGCAATTATGGGCCCAGTATAACAGACCAGTACGCAGAAACAGGGGCACTCCGGTGATTTATATTGTGACGATATGAAGGTGGAGGAGTGAAGAGAGACTCAGTGAAACAGAGGCTGACATCTTCTGACTTTAGAGTATCGGTGATTCCTCAGAAATACTGTCAGCTAGCTCAGTAGCATCTCACCTTAGACCTGCCGATACCTGCCAAGGAGATGTTTCACAAAACAATGGCTTCAAACTAGAGACTTCAATTTGTCACTTCAAGTCATCTGTTGCAAAGTTCTCTTGTTTTTGACCCTTGTACGTTATTAACTATGAAGTCTTGGTTAGCTAAGACTTTCTAACTAAATCCATCCATCTTCTGCTGCTTACTGTCCGGGTCTTGGGGCAGAGCTGCTTAGTCCTCCTGTTGTCCTCATTTTATGGGCACCAAAAATATTGTTTCCTTGTCTGTAAAAAAAAAAAAAAAATCAAAAAAATTCCCCAAATTTCTGAAAATTTGCAAAACCTCCAGTAATTCCTTAAAAGTTTTCCTTAAAAGTTTTATTTTTAAAAAATACCCCAAATTTGGAAAGAAAATTGTTGCAAATATTTTAAAAAAAAATAGTAAAAAGGTTCCAAAAAATCCTACAAATATCTAAAGTGATTACATATATATTAGTAAAACTTCTAATATTTTCATTAACATTCACAAAAAATCAACCAAAATCCAGCGAAAATCGCTGGATTTTGGTTGATTTTTTTGTGAATGTTCTTAAACATTTTTTAGCATTTCTTTTTTCCACCAAAAAATGTTCAAAGATTTTCCAAAAATGTTGAAAATGTGGACATCAGAAGTTTCACTGTGAAATTGTTTTTTTTTCTCCACATTTTCAATCTTTGAAACGGGTCAATTTTGACCCACAGGACCACACAAGGGCTACACCTTCTGCTCCTTCTCCAGCTTTTCCGGCATGACACCCAGATATTCACAAGCCCACCAAGACACATAATCTCTCCGGTGCATCCGGGGTCTGCCCTAGGGTCTCCTCCTGGTTGGAGGCACCTCATGTGGAGGTGTTCATGAGGCATCCGAGACAGACACCTGAACCGCCTCAGCTGGCTCTGTTTGAGGTGCTCAGGGCATCTGTCTAAGATGTCCCATGTGGTGGATTTGATGGCAGGTGAAGGCTGGAGGAAATGCACGGTCCAATACACGGCTGTAAAGTCAGCTTTAGGGACTTTTCAAACTGAAAAAGAGCTCAAATGTTTGCCTTCTAGAAAGATTTAGCAGTAACATGGAGAAAAACATTTTAAAAAATCAGGTCACATAAGATCTTAGATGCATTTTGTTTCGTGTCACATGTCAGCAGGCGTGTGAAAACAGATGTGGTGTTTTTGAGCTGCACACTTCCAGTTTGTTACAAACTCTGATGTTGAAGCAAAAATTAAACCCTCAGATGACGTTATTTGAAGAAAAGTGATAGTCATGTGTAAAATCATTGGAGTGCCCCTTTTAAGTCGGGTAAAGCCCCACAGAGCAACTTTGGTAAATGTTGGCGCTAAGAGGCAGTGAATGTTTATTTTCACAACTACAACTTGTACCGTCACTATTACAGATTAACTCTCTCTGTCACACATAAGTGAGTTACAGGAGTTTGTCTACATCTACATGCCGATGAGCTAAATGAACCCCGACATCCCCATTTCTGTGTGTGGACGATGACTCCTCCTCCCTCTGCGCTCTCCAACGTTCGCCCTCCCTCCCTCCCTCTGTTGGCCTTTAAGCACCTGTGATAGTGATGTCATCATTGTGAAACAACTGCCTTGTTTCCTCCGTCCCCCTTTTGTCATATTATGCTTCTGAAAGATTAAAGAGAAAAAAAGAGATTCTTTTACATATAAAAACAAACCCTGTAAAAATGTTCAAGACAGTTATTTTATATATCGGTTTGGTTTTCTTTTTGTAAACAAAATGGTTGGGATTTCTCTCTCTTCAGTGGTCATCCCACTGCTTTCTGTATACTGACCAATAAAAACTTGTTTTAGACTCTACACCGCTCCCTTTCCTGTTTCTTCGCTGCACACCTGACGTGTAAGAGCGTTGGCAGACTGAAGGTTTATAAATGACTTCATTAATAAGCCGTCGCTGTAGATGTTGGCGAGCCGCCTGGATCCATGGCATGTTGGAGCTGGCTGCCTGGCTGCTTCATTTGTTTACATAATAGGCTTGCATTTACAGAAGAGGGTGTATGGCTCACATGCCATCAGTGCATTTGTATGAGGCTTTTCTAGGTCTGATATATAACAGGCTTTCTTCAGCACTGTGTGAGGAATGCAAATTCGGAGCCGCAAGCATATGTTTTAGTGTCTTTTTCAGAGCTCAGCATCAATATGAGCATAAATAACTAAAAGGCCTCTGAAGATAAACAGCTCCATCTCTGAGGTTTATGAAACTGAGCATCAGTCACTGCTGCATATTAACATGTGCTCTGAATTTATCAGAGAAAAACTATCTGCAGTACAATACGTGACTGAGATGAGCTGCTTGAACGTCTAAAAACTCTCCATAAGGTCCCAAAATCTGAAGTGTTTGCAAAATGAATACAGCCACAAGAAAAGAAAAGCAAAACTTTGGGCTGCCCATTCTGTTTTTTGTCTTTTTTTTTTTTGGTCTGGCTGTGAACTTTATTGCACTAAAACAAAAGAAAATTTTGGAGTTATCTACACATCATTGTGCTGTGATTTTAGTGGGCCGACCCACTTGACATCAAATTGGGCTGAATGTGGCCCCTGAACTATGAGTTTGACACCCCTGCTCTAGAGGAGGCAAAGTTACATCTTATTTTACGACAAAATGGGATTATGTTTAGCAAAAAAGAGAAACTTCAAAATATTAAAATCTTACACACAGAGATGAGTTTTGGGGGGTTAAATAAATGCCCAGAGACGGACTTACAACAGAAAAACGCTGAGACTGGATTTACAGGAATTTTCATAAATTATCGCTTATTCACTTACACTGAGAAAAAGTTAAAACTTATCACTGACTTTCTGTTTGTAAGTGAAAAACTGAATCAAGCCTTCATGTGCACATATTTTTATGTGTTCAGTTTTATTTGGATGAACATCAGGACACGTGCTAGAGATTAAACTAGTTGTATTGAATACAGTCTCACAGAAAAAAATGGTACATACAAACTGAAGTGGTAAAAAATAAAGCATAAGACCAACTGAGAAGTGTTAATTTATACTAAAAACAGGTCGTATTTATATTTCTTGACCGAGTTCAAAATCCTTGAAGGCTGTGGTTCAGATACACACTGACACACTCAGATGTGATGCAACATTCTGCAACAACGTAGAGTCATAAAGGAACCAGTCTGTGTGTCCAGAGTGTTCATTAGGCTCATAGAAGCAGCTGCTGCTGTGAGGTAAACAACAAGCTGTTAGGAAACAAACAAATCAGTGTATGATGTAATTACTGTACAGAGAAAGCAGCAGCTGTGTGTGAAGGTGCACAAACAATCTGCTTAGAGAATGACAAAACCTGACAGGCAGTGAAGTTAAATAATAATAAGCTTCTTTAAACACATTCCGTAATTTCTGTTAAACAGATATGACAAAATGATATTAACTCCATCCCTTTGCTTTCAGAAGAAACGCAACTTCAGCTCATATCTGTGAAGACTTGCTGCCCTCTGCTGGTGGAGGATTTACCTCACATTTAAACTTCCTGTTGTATTCATTTACGGGCACCAAAAAATATTGTTTCCTTCTCTGAAAAAAAAATCAGCGAAAAAAAATCCGCAAATTTGTGAAAATTTGCAAAACCTTCAGGAAGAAAATTCCAATAATTCCTTAAAAGTTTTCCTTAAAAGTTTTATTTTAAAAAATTGTCAAGAAAATTCTTGTAAATATTTTCAAAAAATAAATAAAATCTTCCCAAAAAAATCCTAAAAAATATCTAAAATGATGACGTATATATCAGTAAAACTTCTAATATTTTCTTTAAGAACATTCACAGAAAAATCAACCAAAATCCAGTTGAACGTAATTCTGTAATGTGCAGAGTTGGTGATGTTAAAAACTTCCATTTAAACCAGACATATGTGGCCTGCTTTTAGGAGAGATTTCTGCTTTAACTTTACCACAGAAAACATACAATAATACACCATAAAAATAAGCACATAAAAGTAAGTGTAAGGATGAAAACATAACTGTAGGAAGTTCTGAATGATAAGCAGGGTGGCCAAGACAACTTGCAGAAGAACATGCTACTCTAAACTCCATTTAGCTTTAAAGGTTTAAGGCACTTTTAGGTCTGACAAACATCAGTGTGATACTTAATTTAAGGAGCTGTAAGAGAAGAAGTCAGGAGGTGTAATCGCTTCAGTCGGTCCCACGGAGCGTTTCATTGACCAGACTTCAATTAAATGTTCAGATCTTGTGCAGATGAAGAATTGCAGCTCTGCTTTGGTTTCCCGCAGTCGTGCTGACTGTTCATTTCTACGCTCGCCGGATCCCAGAGGATGAAGAAATACAATCGGCTAATTAGGAGCTTAATGTGGCTTTTTAACTGATGAGCACCACATGTTCAATAACGCAGTAATGGACCTCAGAGGGGAAAGGATGTAATTAATTGTTATTGACTTTGTTTAGCGTTTCAGTTAGCAATAGGTGTTTTTCTTAGTTTGTAGGGTTCTGACTTTCCTGTGTATTTTCTATTCTTTTTAAGGATCTCTCTTTATTGGATCTTTTACTCCTATTTTCTTCCTTTTTAGCTGAGAGCAGATCAGATCAGAGCAGCATCCTTCAGCAGTTACACAACTTTCAGGCAAACCAAAATCAGACTACGTTCATGATTAGGAATAAGATTTACACATTTGCTTCTGGAAAGTGTGAAATGAGTGTTTAAATTTCAGTCCCTCTTTGGCTGGTACTTTCAAATTTGTAGCTCATTTTTGCCTCTGACCCTTACCCTCACCCTGGCTGGTTGAGGCAGATGTCTGCCCTCCCTAAGCCTGGTTCTGCTGGAGTTTTTTTTTTTTTCTGTCAGAAGGAATCATGGATTTGTTGTATTTCTCTCTATTCTATAATATTGCAAAATCTTGACCTACTAATGTGACATGCTTTAAAATGGCTTAAGTAGTGAATTGGCGCTTTATAGATAAAACTGAGTAAAATTTACATTTAATTAAATTATCTTTTAAATTTACATTTAAAATTTAATTATAATAGTAAAAGAGAAAGCAAAAATGGTTGTCATTATTTTTCCCAGACAAGAATAGTTTAGTATATGGTCCAATATATGATAAAAACATCACAGTTAAGTATTTTGACCAAAATATGACAACATCATAGTTTAGTATGTCATAACACAAATGGATAGATGGTATTCAGGTAGCTTAACTGGATGTGAATATGGCTGGTAGACAGGACCGTAATACAGACACAGGTTCAAATCCAGTTCATGATGCTGTACTGCAGCTGTGTTTTTTTTGTGTAAAATATATCATAGTTTAGTATGTGGTCCAAAATCTGACAAAAAAAGGTCATAGTTTAGTATGTCGTCTAAATTATGACAAAAAAGTCATAGTTTAGTATATTGTCAGAAAAATGTCACAAAAATGTCATAGTTTAGCATGTCGTCAAAAAAAGTCATAAAAACATCATAGTTTAGTATGTCGTTCAAAATATGACAAAAACATCATAGTTTGGTATGTTGTCAAAAATATGACATAAAAGTCATAGTTTAGTATGTCGTCAGGTAAGTGAAAAGACTGTATCCAGTTAGCTCAACTGGATGTGAATGTGGACATTAAACAGGACTGTGTTAGAAACACAGGTTCAAATCCAGCTTGTGATGCTGTACTACAGCTGTGTTGTTTTCTGTGTAAAATATATCATAGTTTAGTATGTGGTCAAAAACGTCATAGTTTAGTATGTCGTCTAAATTATGACAAAAACGTCATTGTTGAGTATATGTTCCAAAATATGACAAAAAGTCATAGTTTACTATTTGGTCCAATATATGAACAAAAAATGCCATGGTTAAGTATGTGGTCAAAAATATGATAAAAACATCACAGTTTAGTATTTTGATCAAAATATGACAAAATCGTCATAATTTAGTATGTCGTCCAAAAAATTATAAAAACATCATAGTTTAATTTGTTGTCCAAAATGTCACAAAAACGTCATAGTTTAGTATGTCGTCCAAAATATGAATAAAATTGTCATAGTTTAGCATGTGGTCCAATATATGAACAAAAAGTGCCATGGTCAAGAATGTGGTCCAAAATATGATAAAAACATCACAGTTTAGTATTTTGACCAAAATATGACAAAATCGTCATCGTTTAGAATGTACTCAAAAATATGACAAAAACGTCATTGTTCAGTATGTCGTCCAAAATATGACAAAAATGTCATAGTTTAGTATGTTGTTCAAAATATGACAAAAATGTCATAGTTTAGCATGTCGTCCAAAAAAATGACAAAAACATCATAGTTTGGTATGTCGTCCAAAATATAAAAGTCATAGTTTAGTATGTTGTCAGGTAAGTGAAAAGAATGTATCCAGTTAGCTCAACTGGATGTGAATGTGGCCATTAAACAGGACTGTTAGAAACACAGGTTCAAATCCAGCTTGTGATGCTGTACTACAGCTGTGTTGTTTTTTTTGTGTAAAATATATCATAGTTTAGTATGTGGTCCAAAATCTGACAAAAAATGTCACAGTTTAGTATGTCATCCAAAATATGACAAAAACGTCATAGTTTAGCATGTCGTCCAAAATATGACAACAAAGTCATAGTATAGTATCCCGTCTAAATTATGACAAAATAGTGATAGTTTAGTATGCCGTCAAAAAACGTCAGAAAAACGTCATAGTTTAGTATGTCGTCTAAATTATGACAAAAATGTCATAGATTAATTTATCGTCCAAAATGTCACAAAAACGTCATAGTTTATCATGTTGTTGAAAATATGACAAAAATGTCGTAGTTTAGTATGTGATCCAATATATGAGCAAAAAATGCCATGCTTAAGTATGTAGTCCAAAATATGATAAAAACATCACAGTTCAGTACTTTGACCAAAATATGACAAAAACGTCATAGTTTAGTATGTTGTCTAAATTATGACAAAAATGTCATAGATTAATTTATCGTCCAAAATGTCACAAAAACGTCATAGTTTATCATGTTGTTGAAAATATGACAAAAATGTCATAGTTTAGTATGTGATCCAATATATGAGCAAAAAATGCCATGCTTAAGTATGTAGTCCAAAATATGATAAAAACATCACAGTTCAGTACTTTGACCAAAATATGACAAAAACGTCATAGTTTAGTATGTCGTCAGGCAAGTGGAACTAAAGTATCTAGTTAGCTCAACTAGATGTGAATGTGATGAATAAACAGGACTGTATGAGAGACACAGGTTCAAATCCAGCTTATGGCACTGTACTGCAGCCCTGTGTTTTCTGTGTAAAATATAATCATAGTTTCGTATGTGGTCCAGAATCTGAGAAATAAATGTCATAGTTTAGTATGTCGTCTAAAATTATGAAAAAAAAGTCATAGTTTAGCATGTGGTCCAAAATATGACAAAAAGTCATAGTTTAGTATAGGTTTAATATATGAGCAAAAAATGCCATGGTCAAGAATGTGGTCCAAAATATGATAAAAACATCACAGTTCAGTACTTTGACCAAAATATGACAAAATCGTCATCGTTTAGTATGTCATCAAAAATATGACAAAAACGTCATTGTTCAGTATGTCGTCCAAAATATGACAAAAACTTCATAGTTTAGCATGTCAGGATGTTGTCAGGCAAGTGGAAAAAAACTATCCAGTTAGCTCAACTGGATGTGAATGTGACCAATAAACAGGACTGTGTTAGAGACACAGGTTCAAATCCAGCTTGCGGTGCTGTATTGCAGCCCTGTGTTTTTTGTGTAAAATATATCATAGTTTAGTATGTGGTCCAAAATCTGACAAAAAAAACGTCATAGTTTAGCATGTCGTCCAAAATATTCCTGATTAAAAAAATATTCTTGATTCCTTCCAAATTACTTACCTCTTCTCTTGTAAACAGCACCCCTTAGTGGCCAAAAGCATTTTTAAGTATGTCGTCTAAATTATGACAAAAAGTCATAGTTTAGTATGCCGTCAAAAAAAGTCACAAAAATGTCATAGTTTAGTATGTGGTCCAAAATATGACAACAAAGTCATAGTTTAGCATGTGGTCCAATATATGAGCAAAAAATGCCATGCTTAAGTATGTGGTCCAAAATATGATAAAAGCATCACAGTTCAGTACTTTGACCAAAATATGACAAAAACGTCATAGTTTAGTATGCGGTCAAAAAAAGTCACAAAAATGTCATAATTTAGTATGTTGTCCAAAATATAACAAAAAAGTCATAGTATAGTATCCCGTCTAAATTATGACAAAAAAAGTGATAGTTTAGTATGCCGTCAAAAAACGTCAGAAAAACGTCATAGTTTAGTATGTTGTCCAAAATATGACAAAAACGTCATAGTTTAGTATGTCGTCTAAATTATGACAAAAATGTCATAGATTAATTTATCGTCCAAAATGTCACAAAAACGTCATAGTTTATCATGTTGTTGAAAATATGACAAAAATGTCATAGTTTAGTATGTGATCCAATACATGAGCAAAAAATGCCATGCTTAAGTATGTAGTCCAAAATATGATAAAAACATCACAGTTCAGTACTTTGACCAAAATATGACAAAAACGTCATAGTTTAGTATGTCGTCAGGCAAGTGGAACTAAAGTATCCAGTTAGCTCAACTAGATGTGAATGTGATGAATAAACAGGACTGTATGAGAGACACAGGTTCAAATCCAGCTTATGGCACTGTACTGCAGCCCTGTGTTTTCTGTGTAAAATATAATCATAGTTTCGTATGTGGTCCAGAATCTGAGAAATAAATGTCATAGTTTAGTATGTCGTCTAAAATTATGAAAAAAAAGTCATAGTTTAGCATGTGGTCCAATATATGAGCAAAAAATGCCATGCTTAAGTATGTGGTTCAAAATATGATAAAAACATCACAGTTCAGTACTTTGACCAAAATATGACAAAAATGTCATAGTTTAGTATGTCGTCAAAAAAAGTCACAAAAAAGTCATAGTTTAGTATGTCGTCCAAAATATGACAAAAACGTCACAATATTATAAAAACAGCATAGGCTAATTTATCGTCCAAAATGTCACAAAAACGTCATACTTTAGTATGCCATCTAAATTATGACAAAAAAGTCCTAGTTTAGTATGCCGTCAAAAAAAGGTCACAAAAATGTCATAGTTTAGTGGTGGAGTTTATTTATCCCACTGTTGCCAAACAGCCTCTCAAAATGAGTCATTTGGACATGTTGGGTTTTCTCTCTCATACAGAGTGGGCCATAAGTTTCCATACATAGGAAAATGTATATTTCTTTCTGTTTCAAATACCCTCGAAGACGTGTTTGATGCTCTCTTTGGGGGCACTTGAGGGCCATGGTGTATCAGGTGAAGATACGAGACGTAAATCATTTCAAGGAACGTATCACCAACACAATTACAAGCCTGTCTTCAACTGTGCTAATACAAGTACATCACCAGTGGAAAACATGTATTATGTGTTTTCCAAACAATAGTAATCATATAGAGCACATTATATAAATAGAAATGATTGTCCAACATAAAATCTTTATTTTTTCCTTTGTATTGGAAACTTATGGCCCACCCTGTACAATATTGAAAGGTCTTGGCCCAAAAGTCAAGGCCTAAAGCTAAGGCTGACCGAGCTTTCTCCATCAGGACCCCTCGACTTTGGAACGACCTGCCTGAGGAGATGAGGCTTGCAGAGTCAGTAACTTCTTTTAAATCACTTCTTAAAACCCACTTTTTTAGACTTACTTTTATATAAAGTTTACTTTTAGCTTTAAGTAATTTTAGTGTTCTATTTTGTATTATGTCCTGTTTATTTTATATGTTCTCTCATGTGTTTTATTTTAATTTTAGCTCCCTGGTTCTTTGGTGTGATGTCAAACTTAATTCTTTAATTCTCCAATCGTCTGATTTTAATGTCTAACTTCTAACCCCCAGTCTTATTCTTTAATTTCTAAGCTGCCTACCATGCTAATCTAGCTAATTATTAATTTAACTTATTATCATTTTCTTTTAATTGACTGCTCTGGCTTGTCTCTGTATGTCTTGCTTGCTTGTCTGTGTTCCATGTATCGACTGTCAAAGTGCCTTGTGTGCTATATAAATAGTTATTATTATTATTATAAATGCTTTGAGATTACTGTGAACTGACAAAAGTGGAAATGTAAAAATCTGCAAAAATCACTTTTAGAAGATTATGTTGCTCATTTTCTAACAAACTTAATTATCAATTGACTGTCAAGTAAAATAACTAATCACATTTAACTGGTACAATAGCAGTAGGCTTGTAAAGAACAAAAGTGAACTTGTGCGAGTGTGTGTCTGCTTGTGAAAAGAGGCCATGACAGAAATTTCTCATGCTATTTGTGGAGAACATTGTGCTTACAAACCTTCACACATTAAACAATATCACACATTCAAACAAACCCTCCTTTGTGTCCCCACCATGGCAACAAACATCAACTCTGTCATCAGGACTCGTGAAGGGTCTTGTTGTACAGATGTCTATTCATTTCCTTCTTCTTTCAGTGTGTCTCACCACTGCTGCTGAGACGCTGCTGTGTGTGTGTGTGAGTATATGAGTAAACACGATTCTTATTTCAACAGTAAGCTTGTGTGTCTTTACTTCCTGCGACAAAGCGACATTCTCCCCGTTTCTGAGGCAAACTGGGAGTCTCCTTTTCCCTCTGTGTTTTTATTTGTTCAGGCTTTCTATGAGTACAGTGCTGCAGCCAAAGCAGCCCATGCAGTCCCAGATGGTCACAGTCATAACAGTTTTATCTGACGAGTGCCTTGGCTCACTCCGGCACATTGGCAACAGATAATGTTTGTTTCTCTCAGCACAGTAGTTCAGCGAGAGTCCCTTTTTAAAGCAAAAATATTGAAGGAAATCACTGCAGGTTAATCTGATATTTCTCAAAAATCATTTTTAATCAGAAAGGGGCTTTGCGTTTCGTGGTCATTATGCCTTCCCTCGAGGGCACTTGACCCAGCCCAGCACCTCTGCTTTATGCCAAAGCCAAAGAAATGGAAAATAACAGCAAATTTGTTGGTGTTTCTTTTCCGCTTCATCTGTAGCATAAAGCAGCAAAATGAACAGAATAATGCTTGTATGGAGGAAGTGAGGTGATAAATCAGACACACCTCTGAGCTGAGAATGAAGTGAGAGTTGGGAAAAGACATTTCAAGAAAAACCTTTTCCTTTACCTCTGGTCAGCTTTGCTTCAAAGTTCAAAGAAATCGTAGTTTCTGTTCCTAATAAAGTGACCACATAGGTGGAGTCAAGGCAGAGTCAGGATGGAGTCTGGGCGGAGAGTAGGAGGGGAGGTGGGGGGTGGCCTCCCCTCTCCACCCCCCCCCCCCACACACCTCCCTCCACTGCCCCCCTCTACTCCCCCACCGCCCACCACACCTTCCCCCGCCCGACGAGTTTTTTGAAAATCCGAGTCTCAACGGGTTTCCAGAGTTTCCACCAGTTTGGAGGCAGAACAAGTTGTCATGAAGAGGTGTTGAAGTCGGTGAGGATGGAGTGACTTTTTTTAATTGTTGATCAGTCTCTTAACAACCAAATAATAAATTGGATTAGTCAAGAGGTTTAAATTTCTTACTTCGTTATATTTTAAATGACAAAAAATATAAAAATAAAGAGTCTTGAGACAATTTGACCTGTAATTGGTGTTATATAAATAAAATTGAATTTAAATTGTATGTATCAGGAAACATTTTCAAAGCTTCTTCAAATCTAAGAAATACAATCAAAAGGTCAAACTAACGTCATTGGTGCATTCAGGTGCAGTCGGACAACGTAGTTGTGTTCAGGAGCGTCGGAAATCGGAGTATCAGAAATGTAAATTTCCTTCGACAATTTTGGGGGGCACACAGGGTGGCCAATCAGATCACAGGGGGTGCCACTGCCCCCGTACCCCCACGTAGCCCCACGGAAGATCCGCCACTGGTTGTAAAGCCCAAATATCGAGAAAAAAATGTGTAAATAATAATAATTATGGGTATATATAGAAACCCAAATATAGAAAATAAAATTAGCAAAAAATAAAACAGAAAAAATATAAACCCACATATAGAAAAAATTTTTAAAAAAGTTTTCACAATTGTTTTAAATATTTTTTCAACATTTTATAGAATATATATGTGTGTGTGTGTGTGTATAATGATTTTAAAAATAACTAATGTATTTTTTGCAACAGTGGGTTTTACAGGGTTAAAAATCATCCTTCAGACATACAAATGTGACAAATGTGATCTAGACGTATTCACAATCTTTATGTAATTAGCTCCATTCAATACTACGCTATGAAAATACTCTAGCTAAAGCTACTGCTTAACTGCAAGTAAAAGTCCTACATTCAAAGTAGCAGTGGTTTATTACTATCAAATACGATGTTTTTGGATTAGTAATACTACTGCATTACGTTGTATTGCTGGAGGTGTTTTTCGTTCTGGTAGATTTAACTTGCAATGATGGATAGTTCCATTTACAGCAATGCATCATATTCTAGAAGACCATTGGGTTTGTAGCATCAGTGTCCTCTGAGAACCACATATCTCTGAAAGGTCAGCTTTTCATGAGCTCAGAAAAACAGCCTGTTTTCATCTTTGTGACATTTACCAGCTAATCCAAGAGGGGTTTAAACTTATCTCAAAATAATCTTAACCTCTAAAGAAGCATTTAAAGCTTCAGTTTATCACCACATTTGGAGATACAAGTTTTTCACTTGACAGAAAGGATGTGAAAAATTTGAATCTGAAAAGTAACTAAAGCTGCAAATATATCAAGATAGAACAATATTTGCCTGTGAGATGTGGTGGAAGTTTAAAGTTAGATAAAATGGAACTGCCCAAGAAGAATACTCAAAAAGCAGCATACAAAGTGTCAGAATACATTTTTTGTAGCATGAAATGTTTAAAAGTGGAGTAAAAAGCATTGCTTTTTTTTTTTTTTTTACCAGCTTCCAGGGGGTGAAGAGACAGTAAATGCTGTAAAAAGCAAAATGTAAAGCAAGGTTGGAGGTGCAAAAAGAACATAGGTGATAAATAATTTATGTTACTTTTGGTTTTTCATTTGCTCTATCCATGGAGACTCCACATGGGAAAATTAATAGATCAGAATTTGTGTCAGTCTCTCTCCTGCCTGAGGAATTATAAACACTGTCAGACGTTTAAAACACATTTTTCATGCATGGTACATTTGCAATGTAGTCGCCTAATCAGTAATAAAGTAGTGCAGACGATACAAATTCAATCACTGGCAATAGTAGAAAACCTGCACTTAGATGTTATTTTGTCATATATATATATTAATTACCACTGGATGCTGCATCATTATCTACAGTAGTTGTCACAAGAATGAAGCAAACGTTTTGATGCAAATATAGGAAAAGAATCCTTTGCAGATTTAAAAAATATTTTTTAGATTAGTTCCAAAAGTGAGTCAATCCCCTTTTCCTCCATTTAAAGATATCCAGTTTCGCAGTAAACATTGCCAAGTTTACCTGTTTATGACAGATGTATTGGGGATGATTTTATTACAACACTCTCCTGTTTGACCGTCGTGTCGTCCTGCGGGTCAAAATTGACCCGTTTTAAAGTTTGAAAATGTGGGAAAAAAACTATTTCACAGTGAAACTTCTGATGTCCACATTTTCTACATTGTTGGGAAATCTTTGAACATTTTTTGGTGGGAAAAAAGAAACGTTAAAAATGTTTAAGAACATTCACAAAAAAAAAACTTTTTTATGATTTTTATGTGAATATTCTTAAAGCAAATATTAGACATTTTACTGATATATATGTAATCACTTTAGATATTTTTTGGATTTTTTTGGAAAGATTTTTACTCATTTTTTGAATATATTTACAAGAATATTCTTGCCAAATTTGTGGGATTTCTTAAAATAAAACTTTTAAGGGAAACTTTTAGGGAATTATTCAAATTTTCTTCCTGATAGTTTTGCAAATTTTCAGAAATTTGGAAAAAAATTTTCAGACAAGGAAACAATATTTTTTGGTGCCTGTAAATGAGGACAACAGGAGGGTTAAACTGTATCATTATTTAAAGTAATGCACAATTAAGGGTGTGGCTGCTTTGGTGGTACGGTCAATCGATGGAGACTATTTATTGCACACCTACGTGGCACTCATGCTTCCCTTTTCACTAATTTTGGGTTTTGCCAAGAGAGCAATAAGGCAACACACTGAGCATAAACGTTTGTTCAGGAAAGCTATGGGTGACATCATGGAGGCTTTGTTTATGTTTAAATAGTCTGCATTTTCAACCCTGTTCATGCTATTTTTTTGTCACACCTGCTTTTTGCCACTAGGTAACTCAGCTTCATTTGCCAAAATCTGCTCACCCTTTCAAGAAGATCTGTAATCAGATCTGCTGCCATTTCATGTGCAGCCTTATCAACGTTTACTTCCTGTGGCTACTAGCAGGCATGCACTTTTAAACATAAAGTGTGTGTGTGTGTGTGTGTGTGTGTGTGTGTGTGTGTGTGTGTGTGTGTGTGTGTGTGTGTGTGTGTGTGTGTGTGTGTGTGTGTGTGTGTGTACTTGTTTCTGCTATACCGGTGGGGACTTTGACCTGACTATTTGCTATAAAGGTGGGGACTTGTCTTACGGTGGGGACCTAAAATGAGGTCCCCACGGGTGGCAACACCGTTTTCTTGGCCATATTGTTGTTAATAAAAAATGTAAAAGTGAAAAAACGTTTGTTTAGGGTTAGGCACTGATTTGGTGATGGTTAAGGTTAGGGTTAGGGTAAGGGTTAGGAGTTAGATATGAATGGGAGTCAATGGTAAGTCCCCACCGGTATAGAAAAACAAACATGTATGTGTGTGTGTGTGTGTGTAGGAAACTTCCAGGTCCTTTTTGATTGTGTTGGATCCTCAGGCAGAATCATGATGCAGAAGCATTATTACACCGTCTGTCTGCTATTGATCTACCAAACAAAAGTCCCCTGTGTGCTCGGATATGGTGAGCTGATAATGTTTTAGTGGGAGTCTGACTGTGCAGTGGAAATATGAAGCCTATAACCACACACTAATGTGTCTGTGTTCTCACTCTGTCTTTAAGCTTGGAACATCCAGCGCATCAGTATCTCTCCGGCTGAGTGTGAACTGTATTTACAGCTGCAGGAGCTGATGAGTAGTGCATTATCTGTTTACTTTCTGAAGTGGAAACTGCACACTTGACAATTGCAGGAATTAACGGCCAAACACTTTACAGCCCAATTTTCGTGGCCAAGGCTTCCCCTGGTAGATTAAATGGTCCCTGAGATGCAATTAAAGATGCTGCAACTGTCTGAACCCCTGATGAACCGCCAGGCTCTTTTGCATCTTGCTGCAGGTTTTTTTCCAAGTGTCAAGATGTAACTTACATTTAATCTTAGTAAGCATTACTAATCATTACAAGATGTGTAGTTTTCAGGAAGTAGTGGGTAAAAGGAAAGAAATACAAAGAAAATAATTCAAATTCACTTGGCTTTTATTCACATTTCATGTCTGTTGACATCTCAAATGCACCGTCTGTCCATACATTCTACTACTTTTCCGAAATGGTTCTTTTCTCCCCATCCTAACTCAGAGAAACGGGGGTGAGATCACCACCACTGCAAATAATAATAATAATTATAATAATAATAAAAGCAGCATTGAAGAAACAAGTTTCGATTCCTCTCTCCCTTCATCACCAGTATCTCTGTATTAAATTTACCTGAATGTAACCATCAATGATCAGTTTAACAAAACAAACATAGAACTAGCTCGTGATAAATAAACATCATCATCATCATCATCATCATCCTACCATCATCAAAATCAGGCCCCACACTCACAAAATAAGAATAACAATAATAATAATAATAATAATAATGGAGTATACAAACTCAGAAGTTAAAAAAAGTGACTCAAGCCTTTTTGTAGGAAAGAAAACATGATTGGTCTTCAGTGTGTGTATATGTGGTTGTGCATTGGTCATCTGCATCCTATTCTGAGTCAGCAATACGTCAGCCATGCTGCTACAGTAGCAGTAATATTCCTACGTCCCGCTACAGTCTTTACTTTAGACCCAGTGAGGCTGGATCTGGTCTGGTCCTGTTAGTTTGTGGTCATTAAGACAGTTGTGCGGACAGCAGACAGAAAGCGTCTGCTACCAGTGAGCTACAGCAGGGTGCTACAAACAACAGCAGGTGTCTCTTAATGCCAGCAGCATGTCAGCACTAGATTCATGTTGGGCCACGACCTACAGCTCCGAGACACATTAGTCCACTCCACAGCTTAGTATGAAATACTTTGGTTGTGATCTGACATCATAATACATGATTTAGTGTCCTGTGACAATCGGTCCCAGTACAATAAAAAACTGTACTTTTAACAACGAGCAGGTTTGTCCTGTCTGGTCCTTTTTAAAGAAAGCCTCTTGCAGACATGCAACTTATTATGTAAAAGTCACGATGGCAAGAGTGAGTAACATTTCCACTTTCACGCTTTCTGCATGGCACTAATCTGAATCACTTTAACTCCAGTACCATGTTTGACTTTTATCCTTCTTATTTGCACAATATTTCCTTCTGAATATAGAACACTTTTGGGAATTTCACATCAGGGTGGAACAATTTTTCTAAGATATTTCATTTGTGACTTCAGTTCAGTATTCACTGTGAAAGACATTTAAAATTTGTGATGGAGCTTTGAAACATGAGAAACTTTTCTCACTTTCAGAAAAGGAGCACGGTGTACATTTTAAAAACCACTAACAGTTTAAACTTTTTATCCTAAATCGCAGCTTTGCAATCTGCTAATCAGATGGTTTCAAATTGTGATTTGAAATGAATTAATTGTTCAGCTCTGCTTCACATTAGAGATTTTCATTTTTTTCCTTCTGAGTGCTCATCTGGCTGTAATGCTACTTTTCAGCTGTGTGAGCCTGATTGTTGGTAAAAATCTACTAAGTTTCTGTGTTGTTTAATTATTGTCAGTTACATCTGATAAAACTAAACTCACACTGCTCTGATTTCATGTTACAGAAAAGATCTGAAGCCAAAAAGATAAGACGGGGCGACAAATTACAGAAAAATCTGGCAGTTCTGTCCTTGTGCACTGTTGAGATGTTATAAAATAAGCAGCAGAAGGAATACATTTTAAAATGAATGAGTGAGAATTCTCACAATGACACTGATCAGGAATTAGGACGTTAAAAAATAAATGTAATTACAGTTGCATTCATCTTTTTTTTTTTTTTGCTTTGTATCGTGACTTTAACTCGCTACTGCACCCGGTGCCAAATATCACACAAGCAATGTGAGTAAAGCCAATATAAATATCCCAAGTTTGAGTTTCCTAAAGCCAGCAAACAGATGAAGATGTTACATGTCTGAAAAGGACTAAGCTTTCAGCAAATGTTTGCATAAAGCTGGGAGGTAAGTTTGGCATGCTGATTTCCTGTTTACATTCACCTTACAGCCATGTGTCGATCTTCTCTGTGTGCGGTGTGAGCTTTGGGTCGGGCCCCGGATCGATCACATTAACACATCATTAGTGCTAAAATCCTCTTGGACATGGAGACTCTGCAGGCCGTCACCTGTGCCAGTGGAAATGATGAGCACACACTACGTTATCCAACAGCAATGATATGGTCACTGACTGCATGTCAGAAAGGCCTCCATGGATGGGATTAGTGTGCTTTCTCTGCGCTGTTTTTATTCTCGTCACTAGGTGGCGGTGGTCGTCTTACTAGTCTCTGTCACCACTTTAACCACACTGTGCCATTAGAGGATTCATTCTGGATGAGTGAGACACTGATGGGATACCATCATTAATAATTTATTTCAAGTCCTAAATGAATGAAAAAGCAGCTCGAAATCCAAAAGAAGCTGGTGCTGTCCTTTAATTGAAAGCCTGACCTCCCACCATATCCCTATTCATCCGTATATAAATCCATGTGAGCCACGGAGCTCCCAGTGTGGACGTTCCTCTATCAGCTGTCCTCTCTTTGCATCCTTACATTAATTCTTTCATCCATCCCTCTTCAGGCTTTCCCGTGGTCTGTTTCGTGTCCTTGTGTTCCCAGTTGGCCCTGCTGGTGTCAGTCACTGGTATTGGAGGTAATTTTTAAGGGACTGGGGCAGAGGGAGGCTCTCGATCTCCTGAAGCCGATCCCGACCCAACGCCAGGCGGGCTGCACGACGACACAGATCCATGAGAGGAAGAGGCTCAGCTGAGGGGAAGAAGAAAGAGACGTAGACTTTTAGAAAGTTAGGAGAGGACAGCGGACATCTTTTAGATAAAAACACCTGTGTAACATTCAAAAGTGCATGACTTCTGCATATTTTGGCTTGTGGTTGATTATTTACTCGTTTGCCTCCATGTTTATGTTTATCCTGGCACCACAGCCTTCTTTACATGCATAATACATCTTTCTATTTGCTCTGCATGAATGGATGAGAGAAAGAAGTAGATGGGTAGAGAGTGCGACGTTGCACACCTTTAAATATTTACACATTCTGCTCACACACACACCATCACTGACACCTGTTCCTAATGGCGTATACAGTCACAGTACTGAGGCAGGGACATGTGTCACCCTGAGTTTCTGCCCCGCTGAAAAAAATGCACATTTTTGGAAAAACACCTCCATCATGAACACATCATGTAAAGGCTGTCCATGTGTGTTTTTGTGCTATATTGTTATACAGACAGAGGTCCTGGTCAACCTTTTCTCTGACCTTCATCTCGATGTCAGGATAAAGGAGGTAACAGATACTGGAGGGTGCGGTCTGAGCTGCAGGACCCACAGACCAGAGGTGGAGGCAGGATGGTGCTTTAGGAGAAACCTGTCTGAAATGAGTTGTTGTTCTTTTTGTTGTTGTGTTGGAGTCATATGAAAGACACATTTAAAGTTAATGAATTCAATCTTGTGGTTATGGACTTTTTTTTGGTTCTCTTGATCTTTTCATCACAGCAAAGCAAATGTCTTTAGGTTCTGTACTGTTGTTTTGAATTGTCTACATTAAAAATCAAGATATTTGATGTCATCAGTTCGACCTATGGAGTGTTATGACGGGCATTTTCTTTTTACAGTTTCTTGAAATATTGTATTTAAAAAAATAATCAGTCAATCAACAAAATATAAACACACCATTTCATATTGTATAAACATTCTATCTATTCATTCTAACATGCAGGACTCGGTGTTTGTTGTTTCAAAACATGACATCTCTAGAATGGATGTCATGAACAACCAAATATATTGGAAATGATTATGTTGATGTTGAGAGTGTCCAATATTGCATTGCATAGTATCATAGAGCTCCAACATATAGTTAATAATAAGTTAAAATCTTTCTGTGCAGAATTGGCTTTACTAGCCAGAACAATAGAATTTAGATGTTTTACTTTCCCCTAAGTCAGAAAAGACTGTTTGCATCCTGCATTTACATTTTTGTTCAGTGTAATTAACAGATAAACCTATAATGGTGGAAAATGTGTTACTTATAGTCACTAGTAGTAATTCCCATCCACAAAACTTTAAAGTAGCAATGTACTAAATGCATTTGTCACTAGTGCTTGACTGAGAAACAGGCATGGACAACATATGAGCTGATGTAGCTTAGCAGAGATGTACAGTTGGGTTGTGATTGGCAGTGTCATTTTGTGTCCTCTGATTGCTGAGCTCTGATGCCAGAAAGTCTCATCCACCTTTTCATTTGGTAGTTTTATAGAAACCCTTAAAGTAACGCTTTCTAATATTTCACAAGCACAGACTTGTCGCTTGTTAAAATGACAAACATTACCAAGAACAGATAATCGCCGTAGTTAACTAACGGCAATTCTGTAACAGCTAAAATAAAAGTTTAATTAGCGTCTACTAAATATTTCTGTTGTCACCTTAAGGTTGTTTGTGACGGAACACCACAGTACGACTGCAAGTGAGAGTTTAGAAATTCAGCAAGAGCAACAGTGTGGAGAGTTTTCACGAGAAAGACAACCAGGCTGAAGTCGGTTTCTGTAAAATATGCTATGCTTAATATTTCACTGATTTGCACTTTTGGATTTCCAGTAGTTTGATCAAATAGCTTGTGTAAAAATAAAATCAATCAGTGTGATGTGTAAACATGCTTTAGCTCCTATCTAATTAAACATTTCAAATGTTCTACCTGTCATTAAATTGCAGGTGAGATATGATTTTATTTCCATGTTTCGGATTCTGCATTCTCAGACAACAATAATTACAGACCACTTGCTTGTAAATGTTGATATTGAAACTAAGTGCAATAGTAATAAGAGTTCTGATGTGCTGGCAGACTGGTAAGGAGAAAATGTAGCTCAGAAAGATTTGTGGTAACAACTTTCAGAAGCAGTGCCATCATTGCACTGTTTAATGACCAGAAAGCAAGATTTTATTTGAGCTCTAAAATGTTCTTCTCAGTAAATAACTCCTTCTTTAACATAATGTTAGTGATCGCTACATCACTATAGGATTTTTAACCATCAGATTTTCAACATCTGCCTCAAAATGCAAATTTCAGGAAAGCTCCTTTCTCAAGCATTTCAATGAGCAGTTAAGAACAGGAAATGCTGCTTATTCTCTAACAGCTGTTTTCAAGCAAACGCTTTATGCAATGATGTGAATGAATTATTAACGGCCATTAATAATTTAAGTGATTTTTAAAAAACATATTAACTGGCAAGGCAGAAGATGAAGGATGTTAATGTCATAAAACGTATTGTGCATTAGCTTTAATACCTAGATGCACCATAAGCTAAAGCCTCTTTCTATTTCATACAATGAAAGCAACTAACTGCAGTTTAATACTGCAGTGACAAGCAGGAGAGGTCACTCAGACTATGGGCGGCTTCATACTGGCAGGCAGAGAGCACTTTGGATGGGTTAGTTAGCAACAGGCCATGGCAAAGACTTCTGAGCTGTTACTTAATTCTGGCCAGAGCTCATATGAATGTTAAGTGTCTGTGGTTGTAAATAGCTCTATCAGCATATAGAATGATCCAGACTGGACCTAATTCATCAGAATGACTAACCAAAAACACAACTACTCATTACGAAAATTGTTTATGATTAATTTTGCAACAAAGCCTCATATCAAGTCTTGCATGTCTGGGACAAAAATTCCTTCCAGAAGTAGATAAGATATTGCAGAAGGACATGGGTAAAATCTGGATTAAATAAACTGCTTCAAAAACTGGCTGATTCAGTTTCAGTTTTCAGCTGGATCATGTGGTGTCCAGTACGATTTTCAAGGAAACTCTGACATTGAGGTTTTATGCAGTCAAACCCAGTAAACAAACAATAAATAAACATACTCTTGATCAGTTTAGCACCAGTTTGGAACTCTTTGTCCTTCTCCTCTGATTGAGTGTTAACAACATCGCCCCATAGCTTCCTACACATGAATTTTATAGTATCATCAGTTTTGTTCACAGTAATGACCACATCTGATTGGCCTGATTACACAGCACAGCAGAGTGGGAGGAAGAGGGGGAGGAAGAGGGGGAGGAAGGGAACACGGTACGAAAATGAACTCATAATACAACAACCCATTAGGCTGCTAAAACTCTTCCATCTAAGGAAACACTTCCACAGTCAGGCACATACTGTATGCACACATAGTTTACTGCACTGCGCTGTACGTGTGGCAGTCGTTGAACTTACTGACTCCCACCAACACAATGGCAACCAACTATCAGCGCACCAACTAGAAGAAAATGCAGGGAAATGGGGCAGAACGGCAACACTGGAAGTCATTCAGATGGAAAGGCAGGGAGAGAACTGTGAAAAATGAAGAGCGATGTGAACGACAGACTCAAAGTCAGGGACGATGTGTGCATTTGTAGAAAAAAAAATGTGCAAAAAAAAAATTGAGATACCTTCCAAGGTAATGTGTTGATCGTGAAAAAATAAACTTCAAGGTGTAAAGTGCTTTCAGAGGATTCGGTGTGACATTAAAGCACAGCTCGGCTATCAGTCTGTCTCTCCCTGCTGTTCTTGTCGAGGAAAAAACTGCCATCACCTCTTGTAATTCTGGGCGTCCTCTACCACCTGCCTCTGTAGCTGTGTGTGTGTGTGTGTGTGTGTGTGTGTGTGTGTGTGTGTAGCTGTGTGTGTGTGTGTGTGTGTGTGTGTGTGTGTGTGTGTGTGTGTGTGTGTGTGTGTGTGTGTAGGTGTGTGTGTGTAGGTGTGTGTGCGTAGGTGTGTGTGTGTAGGTGTGTGTGCCTTTGCGTGTGTGTGCTTGCATTTTCATGTGTTAGTCATTGTGGGGACCTAAGTCAGCTCTTACCATCACATTATAGGGACCTGTCGTCCTTATGAGGATAAACATCAAGTCCACAAAATGCGTATCAATACATTTTAGGGTGAGGATGTATATTAAGGCTATGGTCCGATTAAGTTTTGGTTAAAGTCAGGATTAGGCAACTGGTAATTGTAGTTAAAGTTAGAGCAAGTCTCCAGGAAAATAATGGAAGTCAATGTAATGAGTTCATGGGTGTGTTCAAGGGTAAACTAGCAGAATTAAAAGGCAGCCCAGCATCTGCACAAAACCCTTAAGCTTACTCTTCATTTGTGTCCTTACAATGTTAACTGTCACATTAATGCTCATCCAAACTCGCAGAAACCTCCGTTCCTCACTAGTGCACAGTCACAATGGCATGACGCCAGAGTTGGTTTATACTTTCACCTCTGTTTGACTCTCACGTACACTGCCATTATTAGAGCTACTCTCATCAGTAATGCAATATACTGTGGTTGACCAGTGTTGTATGGTGTCTGAGTGGCATCAACAGCAGATACAGTGAGCTGCAGACAAGCTATTCACACAAATTGTTGTGATAAGTATTCTGAAGCTGCGATTAATATTCATCTTTATTCTAAATTTATCAGCTGAATGTTGTTTTGAATATATAGCTAAACTGTTTGGTCTATAAGATGTTAAAAGAGTGCTTTATAATTTCTGAGAGCTAAAAATAATGTCTTCAATTTGCTTGTCTTGTCCAGGCAAACTATGAAGACATTTGATTACATTAACCGGAGAAAATTACAATTCACAAACATCTAACAAGTTATAACATTTTGTACAAAACAAATATCATTACAGTTGATGTGAATAAGTATTAAATTTCTTTTAAAAGAATCACTGAAACATGACAGCAAACGAATTTAGTTTGAGAACCCCCTATTTAATTTATTGGAGCAAAAGATGTGTATATTTGTTTGATAAATTACTTAGAATTAAAGGTACAGTGTCTTGTTTTTAGGATAAAGGGCAGATTGACTAAACAGTTTGTCTCTTTCTAATCTATGTCAACATTTGCAAAATGATTAATAAAGTACAGTATCAATGTTTCAGATACTTGTTGGGACTTTAATGCATTTATAGTTTGAAAGCTCATATAGAGCATAACGGGCGCTCATTAACAGTTCTAAATATAGAGCTCACAAAAATAAACAGTGATGCTAAGCTGGCTTTACTGCCTTACTGGTGGATGACCAGAGAAGCAGAGAGAGTTTACTGACACCTGCTTTTGATTGGATAATGCCTTGCTTTTGTTGCAGGAACAGAATAATGAGCAAAACCTGCTTTGCTTAAAGTATATGCATTTCCTGGAAAATCTTTAGTGCAAGTGGAATTAAAACTACAATTGCATGAAAAATGTCAGCCAAAACACATCGTATTCAAAGAACAAAGCCGACATGATTATCTACTCTGTACAACAACACAGAAGCACAATAAGCCTCATTTTTGTTCATGTTTGGCTCGTTAACTCCTCAGCAGAAAAAGTGCTCATTTGTTCTGTTGATTTATAGCAAAAAGTTATTTGAGCGGACATGTCGCTTTAAACCACCAAAGGCGAAATCTGAAAATGCCAATTTGAGGTTAGTGTGGCAACAAGAATATAAGAATCACAGTGAGTTCACTCTGTGTGTGATTGCGTGACTGTGTGTGAGATGTGCATGCATTAAGCAGGGGGAGCAATATTATACCAAATCCAATTAATTTGAGCACCCTTGTAGGCTCTTTAGTGTAGTTTCAGTTATGTAGAGACAATTTCAGCAGATAGCACTGTGATTACAAAGAGGGATGCTGGATGTCTCTCCTTTTTATTTTTCTTGAAATACCACAAGTGAAAAGCAGAGTGGAAAAGTAAATATTCACTAGTATACCAGTAATTATCCACTGCCAAAACGGAAAACCTAATTAGCCACTGATACTGTAATGACAAGCTGAAATCAAAGCACCTTGAGGCACAGTCAGTCCTGCTTCAGTATGAACTGAATGACGTCAAACAGCACTACTTAGTCTGCCAGATAACATCAGCAATACTTTCCACTGTGCCAATATTTATAATGGACGATGAGTACCTTAATAGTGAAATTTAATGATAACCTAATGTGTGTAATGTAGCTCCTGTCTCATAACGCATTATGATATCTTATAACAACAGCATACAAAAACATACAAAAGCTGTAAACTCTGTTTTTGTGTATCACAGGCATTCATTTGACATTGTGCTTAGAAGAGCTTACAGTCTTTTGTATGTATTACACATGTTACAGTGTGTTTGGTATTTTTAATATAATGCAACAAAAACTGTTGGTTCAATAACACACTATCATCCAGGTGTCTGCTCATAATATTATTCTAGCTCTAGGTGATCCTAAAGCTGCTATTTACTATAAGTAGAAAGAAATCTCCACATGAATCACCCGCTGCCCTCCAGTTGCATATAATGGCTTTACAGTGCATTATATCAGTAATTAGCTGGGCTTAATACCTTCTATAGAAATGCTCAGTGAATTAACGACAAGATTTCATTCTTAATGGCACATTTTCCAACATGTTTTATCCTACAAGCATCTCCTTAAGTGGTTAGAGAAGCTAACAAGGAGAGTCACTGCAGATAATGAGCAGTAGATCTTCTGCCTCTGCTTCATTACACATTGGATGCATTAGGAAGAATGAGAACAACTGTGTTTCAAAATGCGGCAGGAGTATCACGACCAGTTCTCTAAATATTACCTATACTGTAGTTCAGTCACGCTGAAAACAGATTATATTTAGTGATGCTCTGAAAAGCTTTTCATTACATTTGTTTAATCATTTTGTAGCTTATAGATTATATAAATTGCTTTGTATGTATCATTCCATATTGCAATGCTTTTTAATTTCAATCACTAGTTTTGTCAGTGGAATTATCATGTAAAAAAATAAGTGTTTTATTTGAGTTTTTGCTTGTCAAAGTGGGATAAAAGTGTTAGTTTGGAATCAAACCAGCAACCTTTCAGGAAGTTGTTTTTCTTATGATCTACTCTAGTTGTGTATCTATTTATACAATGGTGGCAAACCTCCATAAATTCTCTGAGACAGTTTAGTGATGAAGGCAATATCAGATTGATTCAATGTATGAAGTGAACCCGGCTAGTGAGAAACTTTTTCTCTGATTAGACATTTTTTATATGGATATGAATTGAGACCCCAGGTCTGCTGCATTGGGAACGAGAAGTAATAGGGGCACACAATGTGACACGACGGCTCTAATGAGATGCTGTGCACAGCAGTGGAGAGCAGAATTTATTGTCTGTACAAAACGATAATGGGAAAGAGGGTGAAAATGGCAACAGCAGCCTCACTTTTATGATGGATGTTAAAATTGACCTGAGGGGATGAACGGAAGCTAAATAAAACCTGACAGACAGATCGAGGCTGAGTTTGAAGGAAAAAACTAAAGAAACAGTCAGAGGAAAAGAAGAAATTCTTGGAGTAAAAGTTGAAGCCAAAGAAAATGTGAACTTTGATGACACTCTAGCTGTTCATTTTTTGAACAGGGCAAAGCAGCTTTTGGACTTTTGTGGAAACGATGTCTAAGCTCTGTTTGGCTGTTTCCCATAGCAACGGTTGTCTGACTTTTGAGAGCCTGTGCTAAAAGAAGAGGCATCATCAACATCTGTGCTGCACAACTGATTGTATCTGTAAAGTCTACAACAGTGATAGAAAACATTCTTTTCTACTGCTGGCTTCCTAAACCATTTGCAACTTTACAACATTTAACATTATGTGGCGAACCATTATGCTGTTGAGTTTGTACTTCTTATTATACTTTGTAAGCTAGAACACTGACTTCACTAGGTTAGTATAATGTTTTAATTTCAGCAATGATTCCACTAGACACAGCTTTTGTCATTTTATTTCAACATCTTGAAAATCCTCTCAGTGTTGTTTTGTCCTGCATTTTTAAAAGGGCAGGGTCCACAAACACATGAAGGTAAAATGGATCAAAAATCGCTAGATGGTGAGTAATTCATTCAAATTAAAGCCGCATTCTCTGCAGTTTTAGGACCTTGAGCATGCACGTGTTATTGTCAGCTGAGTGTGTAGGAAGCATTCATGACTAAATTTCCAGACAGCTGTTGTCTCTGTGAAAACATTAATGGGAAGAAATAAAACTATTACACAGTTCTTGCAGAATTTTCAAATGTTACTTTAAAATGGATCAACTTCTAATAATTGTCACTTTGTGGGGTTTCAAAATTTTAAATTTTTTTCCCCCCTAAATATAGTTTAATCGGCTCTCTTCCTCCATGGATCCCTAGTTGGTAAAGATCAGAAAATTTTTGTGGGACTGCCACTCCTTACTTTAATGATTGCATTTGGATTCAAAAAAACAATTTGTATCATGTGATGAATGCTGATGTAGTAATGCAGTTTGGTCAGTATGGCCTTGCTAGCGTTACTAACATAACTGTTTCTCATGTTCCAGTTGTCTCACTGTCAGACTGGAGAACCCACACTGTAACGACACTCGAGATTCGAATCATGACTCAGAGTAATGTATGGACTTCTGGAGATGGCTGAAATCCCAGCGGGGATTAAGTAACAGCCAACAGTGTCGGCCCATCATCTGGTTAAACGCCTGTGTTTATGTTGGAACTGAAGTGATATAACAAACTAATTTAACGCCCGGCCAAACATATACTGCAGCAATCAAATTAGAGTACCAACTGTCAACTAGGAACTAAATTTCATGGCTGTTGAAGGAAAGTGCTGTCGGGGACGCTGCCATGACAGAATAATAAATCAAATTCCAATTTATTGTTTTTGCTAATTACAATTTTGACCGATTAAGCGCACAAGTCAAAATAAATAAAAAATTATATATCTGCTAATTCCTGGGGAAAAAAACATTTCAATTCTAACATGACTGAGTTGTCTCAAACTGCATTAAAGGGTTGAAATGACAAACAGACAATCTGATCGGTTTCTTTCCCTCTCCCTCAAGTCTTCCTCCCTCCTTTTGCCACAGCTTCATCTCATCTGTAACTCACCTCTGTCCGCCGGCAATGCCTGCTTCTTTTCTCTGCATCCTCTTTCACACTCTATGTTTTACCTTTTCTCTCTTTATATTTCCCAAGGTCACAGTGTTTGATCTTTCCAGGCACATAAAAAGTCATTGCTGTCGGGCGGGTGAAAGCTGCATTATCTCAAAATGTCAATAAGAGATAGAAAAACAGGTCTGTGTTTAGCTTGATGACAAAGCAGTTTTATCATTATCCAGTTAGTTTTGGAAGTGCTTTCTAAGCCCAAGAGGTTGAAGAATTTAGAGGCGCATGTAATCCTTTAATCCTTTAATTAAAGTCAATATAATATGAAAACGAACAAGACTGCAGTTGCAAGGTTCTTACATGACAACAGTAGTCAAATTGGGACTAATGCACAACCCCAAAGCTTGATAATAAGCATTCTTACATATACACAGAGTAATCTGTTAAAGCTTAAAATTACCACCAGCTTAACAATGTGATCTCATGGTATATTTGACTCAGGCTGGATCTTTTTTTTCCTTCATCTAATGTCATACTATCAGCCCGCTGTCCCATGTTTTCCTGTTAACATGAAACACGAAAAAAAGAACAAACATTTACTCAAAGGAAATCAACAAATCTCTCCTGCAAATATGTTGACAGGTAGAAAAACAGACGCAAAGAGCACACACAAATGCAAGGTTGCGAATAGAGGAAATCAAACTGACAAACGCACGTGTATCTCGAAATTACAAAAGATCAGAAAAACTCAAACAGTGTCAAGTAAACAAACACAGAAAGCACAAAACCGTCCCTGCTATGCATATACAGAGGCTTTGATCTTTGTCAAGGGCAAGTAACCCCAATAGAGTCACATGTAATGCTGGAAACCAAACTTCAGTACAGACGTGTGTCTTCTGCATCAAACATTATAAACTGCCAAGTTCCAAAAGCTGTCAGATACTGCTTTATATCACTTCCTTGCCATTTATAGTAATTTATTTTAGCAAGTACTTTGGAAGGTTGCTTGAATTTAAACAGCATTTTACAATGAAAGAGGTCAAGTTTCCTTGATTTAATAACTCCAAAAAACAGGTGTCAGCCTCTGGAGCTGGAAAATGAAGCCACACAGAAATGTTTAAAAACCGCATTTCTTCAAATATCCACTAGAGGAGCCACAAGCAAGTCAATCCCTATAGATCTCCATGTTAAAATGCCCTACTTTACAGTGAAAATAAACAAGTTTACAGTCTGGCATAAAGAACTATTTTGGTCTCTGTAGCTAATTTCTCTGTAGAGGGGGTGAAGTTTCATGTAATTCAACACTCTGAATAGGATGAAGGCTTAAAATTACGCATAATTGAGGGCGTGGCAGCGTTCTGTGGCAGGTGGGTGTCATAATAAGACATGGCCAGGGGATGTCTGCACGGCCCACATTATCTCCATTCACTCTCCAAATCTGTTCATTCATACTAGAGAATTACAATCATGTTTTAAGCGTTTCGAGTAGATCTACTAAAATAGACATTTAAACATCCTGTTCTTTTATCTTCTTCAGTTGAAAGCCTGTCCTTAGCAGGTCATAACGCCCTGCACTTGATAAAAAAAAAAAAATTAAAAATCTAATTGCCACATTGACATGAAAATTGGGACTTGTTGCTGCAGAGACTGCTCACTCACTCAAAGTAATAACTGGAAATGTGAGGAGGTCAGGGGGGAAAAAAACCTGCAAAAGCTTTAAATCATCTTTAAATTAACTCATTACCTAGGATGGGAAGTTGTTTCAATACAGAGGAAAATAATGGGTTCTGAGGGCCATGAGTCTTTCCAATCATTAAAAAACTGATATATCAGATATTTGTTTTAGTTAACACAAAGAGTACTGCTACACACCATGCTCAACAATCTCACCCTCAGTCAATGGCATTTATTAGCCTAATCAGTGCTAATAAATGCACTAGATCAGTGCTTCTCTCTCTTCCCTCTGGACCTTGGTCTATATCTGGATGTAACAGCGAGTCATCCAAGGCCCTAGCCCCGACTTCACCCTACGAATAATGAAGACAAACTTTCTCTCAATTCATTAATTCTTGTTGACATTGAATATACAGTCTAGCTGGAGATTGTTCATAGCGAGCATGTCCTCAGATGAATGTGGTTTTAATGTCGCTTATTTCCCTATCATTGACATTGTTGTCATGGCAACATTAATTGCTGCAGAGGGTGTTGTGTTGTTTTTTCTGCTGAGTTCATACATTAACATTGGACCAGAAAAATTGTACATACAGAATTTCTCCTGGACACAATTTGTACAACTAGTCTGACTGGCAGATTATAATAGATCTGCACTAACTGCAGTGTCAGCTTTAATTTATTGTAGGTCACAAGAGGTGAGAAGTTTGCTGTGTAATGATGAGTTCAGGGGTCGCACTGATGAAACTGTTGGCAGGCAACCAGGGTAATAACTCTTTATAGGAATGATAGCTTTGAACTTGATCATGTTTTGATAAGAGATTCTAGTGTGAGGTGACAAAATGTGATTTTGTTGTTGGCAATATTCCAGATCTCTGATTTGGAATACAACTGACTTTTAAGTAGAACTTCGACAATCTCAGCACACGACAGCAACTCTGACAATTAAAGCAGTGTCATAATGTTTCATATGACAAATATTAACATAAACAATAACAAGAAAGTTTAAGCTGTTTCTCATGCGACAACAAAGACTGAAGTTACACAAAATAGCCACATTCAAACCTCACTTTGATGAAAACAACACAACACAGGGTGAGATTTAGTAGGTGTATCGTTACTCTTTGAACACAGCGTCCTCACACTAGAAGCTGAACTCTGCCAAACGCCAATGTCCTTCAAAGCCACAGAGGGAAGTCTCTGCATTATCCATAACTAATAATAACTAATGTACCTCCGGTGGTGTCCTATATCCTCTTCCTCAGTTCATTGTGTAACACAGCCAGTTTTTAGCACAATCACACTTGAAGACACACTGAAGCAGCCATTGTGCAGAACTAATTCAGTGATGTTGTTACAATCCAAGGAGGATTTGTTAGAAAACCCTTTTATACTAAAAAAGGACGTGGCCACAGGGTGGGTGGACTAATGGCTACAAACACAGTTGTACTAAGTCCGGCCCACACAGATTTAGGAGAGGGGGTGTGAAAATCCTTTCTTCTGAAGTCTTCTTAGAATAAACACCATCTTGAAATATGTGGCTCAAGCTAACTTTGGTGCTTAAATTGTCTGTACAGCTCCTGTGGTCTGACTCATACCTTACAGGCCACATTAGTGTCACACAGAAAGATAGGCACTGTGGGCAGAGCTGGCTAGCAGAGAGGAGTTGGTGGTAACACAAGCCATGGTGATGTTTCTTTTTAAAGCCCTGTTCTCTCTTTACCATCCTGCATTACTGTAAATCCACAGTTCACAGTCTCCTCTGGGATGAGAGGCAAAGAGATGAGAGAAAGACGAGGAGGAGGAACGATGTGAAGAGAGAGGTAAAAAAAAAAAAAGGAGCAGAGGAGGAGGAGGACAGGGGGTGAAGTAGTGGAGAAAAGAGCAAAACAGATGAAGCAGAGAAAGATGTGACGAGGTCATGGGATGAGAGGCGAAGGTGGACACAGAAGAGAGCGATTGAAAAATAGTAAAGGACAGAGCACAGCCGTCTGTCTGACCCTCAGGTATCCTTGACAGTTACAAACTGCAGGGAGGCGGACATTATTTACAAAAGTGTCAATATTAGAGGAAATCTGTTGGGATAATTTACTCAGCATACCTTGAATTGATTGCCCTTCATCCCTATGTGCTATTTGTAGAGAAACTGCACTCACTGTAGAGTGACTTAAAAAACACACACACTGACATGACTGAGAATGAGAGGAAAGCTTTCATAAGACAAGATGAAAAGGACAAGTGAAAGTGACTGTTTAAAGCAACACCAATCAATATTTTCATACTAAGAGAAACATGAAATACAGACACTGTTTTTTGAGACAAATCCAAAGAAATTCAAACAAAATTTTTCAGTTCCTTATAGCCATACATAGTGTTTTGGTATCTTGTAGTTCCTGGTTTTGTTTGTATGGCCTGCAAATTAACTGTTTTGATGGAGTCTCTTTAAGCTCATAAACATCTTTCCCAGCTGCAAAAATAAATGCTGCAGGTATTTAGGTGAAATAATAGGCACAAATTTAGCAGCTGAGGAGCTGGATATTTCATAAAGGTGAGTCAATATTGGACTTGTAATTGCTAAATGGCCATTAACAGGCTATGAATAAATGCTATTATTGCTCCATGCCTGCTGAATGTGTGATATGTTAAAGTTCCTCCTATCTATTTGAGAAATAGCACAACACTGGAGTGTACATAAAGTAATTGGAATGAAAGTTAAGTCAGAGTAGGATAAAGAGGGATAATCAGGGACTATTAGCTCATTCTTAATTGAATACATGAATTGGAATATGCATACAGATGTATATTTGAACTACAAATTACTTCGACAGCACTAAAGACAGAAAAATAGAATTCAAAAGATGAAACATCTGCAAATATAACGCAAATTTACCGGAAGACATCAAATGAGATACCAGAAATATGGTCTTAGTAGTAGATAGAGAAATAGACTCATCTGTTTCCAAAAAAGCATTCAATGAGTTATATCACAGTACATTATTATTATATTATTATTATCATTATTATAGATCAGTGCCTGTAACATAATGGAATAAGTGAGAGAGGAAGTCTAGCACATTTAAAGGTATAAAGTCTGCATAAATGCTGACTTCTTCAGAATTTGAAAGCTGGGAAGCCTCTGTATATGAGGTGACTTAATTATATGAACATCCAGGGAAGGAAAGGTCACTGTGTATTCATGTGTCTCAGATAAAAGTCAAAGACAGAAAGCTAAAGACAAAGCAGGTGAAGCAGAAGCAATTACAGCGATGATCAAAGTAGAAAAAAAAAACACACAAAGGGTAGAGAGAAGTGTTAAAGGTAGAGGTGACATGGGGGAACACAGCTACTGCTGCCGTATAGTATCGAGGATTATGTGCAAAGAACAACGGGGGAATCACACTCCCCCACACACGTGCATTAACACGTATACAAGCATAAGCACTCACGTGCTCACATGCAGCAGGCAGGCCTCAGTCGACTAACCTGATGGAGTCAGACGGAGATAAAAACCCGGTTGATCCTTTACAGGATTTACCTGTCAGGCCAGAATGTGTGTTTATCTGTGTGCATGTTTGCTAACACCCACAGTGGAGCAGCAGAGGTGTAAGAGAGGCAGCAGGGATGGAGACAGAAGGTGTAACTTTACAAGGAAGTGTGATACCTGACCTCTCTGCTTTTAAATTAGAAATCAGCTGATTCTCAGGAAGAGGAAAAAGACCTTCATTATAGAGAATAATGCACCTCTACATTATGTATCATTATCACTAATGCTCACCTCTACTTCCACCTAAAATACAACCTGCACTTGAATGCAACAAGTTTGTACCTGATGTCTGGGAATTGGCCCAAGGTCATTCTGAGTAATGCTGGAAATCACAACTTGATGTAAACTGATGAGGCTTTTCATTACAGATACAGTTACCTGTTGTTCTGATATCATGCTAATTTTATGTATGGAAATGGTGACCTTAAAATTACACAACATACAGCACCGTTACACTGACAACACTGTTTAGAGTTTCACACGGCCTCCATACATGCATGCAGACAAGCACAAAGTGCATACACCGTCATCTGCTGACATACAAATGTCAAAATATGGGCACATGTTGAGAGTCACAGCAAACTATAATCTGTGAGGTGACTGGGCTCAGATTAAGGTTGCAGACGGACCAAACATGTGAGAGAAAGAGGGAGAGAGGGGAAGGGAGGGAGGAATGGAAAACAGCCAGTGAATTCAGGGAATCAAATCATGTGGAAGAGGCCTGACGTGCAAAACATGAAGTCCACTGCTCTAAAAAGCTAAATTGTCATGCTGATACGATGGCTGTAAAACAAAGACGGTAGAAGTAAACAAGAGGCTCGAGGCTGCAGTACACGAGCGGAAACTCAAGGAAGTGAACCTACACACTAAACAATATCACTAATTCGTGAATATGTTTTTTATTGTTCTTGCAAGTTATTGTATTGCAGCTTCTACTGCAGTATTATGATGCACTGTAAACTTTTTTTAACTCACGCAAATACATCACGTTCATGTTGCTTTAATGAAGCAAGGCTCATTATGTCCCTTACAAGGAAACAAACGTGCCTACAAATAAAGATTTAACATTCCTAAGAATGGCAGGTGAGCAATAAAAACTGGGAGGTGCTAAAGTCAACCTGTTGGTAAGAGAAATACGCACGAGCTGAGCCGTCGTGGAGAGTGCAGCCAGAGAGACAACACTCAGACGAGACTTCAGGTTGTGGGTTGTTGATCCTGTAAACCTGGGTTCAAGGATCCCAGCTGTATTGTTGTGGAGAGAAATTCTACCTGCAACTGCGAGAAAACATTCACAAGCAAGAAAGTCACAATGGAACGCTTTAACCTCCATGGAAAAGCAGGTAAGTGACCGTTTGATACAAACTTTCACGACAAAATTTCTCCACCAAAATTTCACAAAAGCTTAAAGAAACTAGACAAATCTCAAGTGTGATTAAAAACAGTTTGACTTTTTGCGAATACATTTTACACCTGACAAGAATTCCTAACCTACCTTTGAAACAGGAAGTGTTTATTTGGCAGCAGTTTGAAGTGATAAGACCTGTGATTAAAGATAACAAATAAAGTATGCTGACATCACATGTTTTCTTACTAAGAAAATACACGTGAAAGCTCCAGTGAGTCTTCTATTGTGCAATATAGTGACAGGAAGAAAAATCAAAGACAAGTACAGATTTGTGGTAATTTTCCACAAGATAATGAGATAGATGTGACCCACAATAGAAATGATTGCTAATGTGTGGGTATGATTCACTTCTTCCCCTCACCGCAGTTATATTTGTTGTGCCTTAAGTGACTTAAAGATACTACAGAAGATGAAGCAACACAATTACAAACAAATTCAAAGAAGGTTCAGGCCTTCAGAATAAAAGCTCGTCCCTTTTCTTTCCACCAGCCTCAAGTGAACTTCAGATTTTACTGGTTGGCCCCAGAAGAACAGGCAAGAGCTCCACTGGCAACACCCTGCTGGGCCGAGGGACGGTTTTTAACACCAGAGGAGGCGGGGCCAGTACAGTTGCTACTGCCGTAACTGGTGGATGTCATTTGACTGTGGTAGATGCACAAGGTTGGGGTTCAAGTGAGGAATGTGTTCCCAAAGAGGAGAAAATTGAGCTGCTGAAAGCTTTGTCTCTGTGTGGACCTGAAGGGCCACATGCCATTCTGTTAGTCATTCCTCTGCTGGACTTCACTGAGTCTGAGAGGAAGGCGGTGGAGAGAAGGATGGAGGTCCTTCCATCTGCAATATGGAGACACACAATGGTGTTGTTCACTTTTGGAGACCATCTGAAGGCGAGACAGTGCAGCATACAGGAGCATATCCAATCCGGAGGCCCTGCTCTGCACTGGCTGATGGAGAAGTGTCGCTATCGATACCATGTGTTGGACAACAAGGCAACCATCCCTGGCAAGCAAGGGGGACTAAAGCAGGGGGTGAATGAAAGGGGATGGAAACAGGGATGGAGTTGGAGGAATAAAAATGAGAAAAGCGTGAGAAGTGAAAGCAGAGGGGGTGAGGCAGATGGGAGAAGGGAAGGAGCTCAGGAGCAGGTAAGAGAGCTGCTGGGTAAAGTGGAGGACATGTTGCTGGAAAACGGGGGATGGCACTTCTCCCTTCACATGTACCAAAGGCTGGAGGAGGAATGGTGCCGCAGAGAGCTGCAGCTCAGAGCTGTGCTGGAGGCAAAGACAGATGTGGGTAAGAGAGAACAAAAGACAGTAGAGACAAAGGTGGAAGTGGAGCCAGGACAGGAGGAGAGGTTGGAGACAGAAAAGCAGGGACCAAGCCTGAGGAAAGAGCTGCAAAGCAAGCAGGAATGTGTGGAGAGGGAGATAAACAGAGGAGAGGACAAAGGAGAGGTAATCATTGTGGCGCTTGAGAGACAGAGCAGCGAGGAGGATAGCTGGGATACAAGCTCTGACAGCGGGGAGGAGAGGGAGGGACCAAGCAGTGTAATAATGGAGGGGGAGAAGAAGAAGGAGGGCACTGAAATTAAGATAGGAATGATGGCTCCTTGTCGGTCTAATGGGAATCAAAGGTCAGCCTTCAGTCCAATCTGGAGGTTCGGTTGAAGTAACTTTGTTCAATGCACTTTTTTCAAGCCAGCTGGGCACCTTGCCTTGTATAAAACTGACACAATGGCCGCTGACTCCACATGGTACATCTGCAGCCACAAGTGGCACGTTTATTCTTTGATGCTGTGACACTACATCTCCTACTGAATCACCCACTGACATAATTCGAGAGAACATTCGTGGATGTTCACACAGAGCCGTTTTGTGCTCCAAAAGGACCACTGCACTCAGTCTGACACCGAGAGAGAAAAAAAGAAAGTTTAAGTTGTGGAGAAATGTGCTCGTTTGATGGGGAGCATGAAAGCACTTACATGTCTGTACTATAAATACAAAGCTTCAGTCAACAAGGTAGTCTGGCTCAATGAAAAAATGGTCACAACCCCTGTAAAAATGCAACATGACCATTTTACATGTAGTTTCTTGTACAGAATAAACTACACTTTATTAAGCCAGTTTTACAGGTGGTGGTAGATGTTAAACAGACAGAATTAGCTGTTTCCAACTCTTTCTATTAAGTGTTTATGCTAAGCTAAGCTTGAAGCCCCATATGAAGACACACATTGATCCAATTATCTATGTTTGTAAATGTGAATAAAATCATTTCCAAAAATGTCAACATATTTCTTAAATGTACAAAACTGACAGAAACACCAATAAATGTAAAAAGTACTGTAAAACATATACATATGTATGTATTGCTGTTTTCTTGTTCAATATCCAAACATGTTTGCAATTATTACGCTTAAACTGAATCATTTGTCCAATAAAATTATGAGAAATATGAGATAAAGTGTGAGTCCTGACCCTAACTCTTTCCCTGTACAATATATTTCTAAATACCTTCTAATGTTGAAAATTAGCAACATTCTTACACTCAAGTAATTAAAATCCAATTCGGTCTCCTGGGGAAGCAGAAGTAAAAAAGAATCTGCCATCCAAGAAGAAGTTAGTGGATAAACTTGATAAGAGAGAAAATCTGCTCCACACTGGGGTTGTCATTATTATTCTTTTATACTTTGGGATTTTCAATTTGTAAATATGAGGCAATGACTGTCACTACATTGCGGGTTTATATAGCTGGAGTCGAGGGATGTGTGGTCTACCACCCATTTCATTACATTTCAACAAATTGTCAATTGGCTTCAGGGAATTGCTACGTCTCCTCGACTGACACAGACCGTTAATCCTCATCTCTGGCTCGCAGTCATGATGCCATGCAAGGTCAGTCAGTGTTGTAACCGGCGAGGTCACTGTCAACCCGGGACATCAGGCAGCGCCACAAAAGCTCATTTCAAATGCACATAATCAGATAAACACAATCTCTTCATTCCTCACAGTGAAAAGGTTCCAGTTTGTTCAAACTGCACAGTCATTACAAACAGCGATCAAAAGAGTCCAAGCTTGCAGGTCAGTAGTTTCCCATTTTTGAAGCAAGGCAAGGATTTTCAAAACAGCAATAATGAGTGAGGTACAGCAGGCCATCGGTGAAGAAAGTGTGTAGAGATCACATTTGTTTTTCTCAACAGCTTCTTTTAATTAGATACAGAAAACTGCCGTGACACTAATTTGGTTAGAGAAGCATTCTGTCTGCAGGACACAAACCACTGATGTTTCCAGGGTTTCACTGGAACCAAACACTATAGCAGATGCTTGCAGGAGTCAGTTCTTCTCGGATAGACTGTGTAACTCATCAGTGAATAATATTGTGAATGTGTTTGGTTGAGATCATGACCTACAGGCCTGCCTCTGGGTGTCACATGTACAGGTTTAAAGCCATAATGTAATAAAGTAATTTTACTAGAGGTTGTTTTGAAACTGAACTCTGCTACTGCCTCATATATTTGACATCAAAGGCACAAACCATTTTTATTTCCGTCAACCTCTTCCTATGAGTGACGAATCCAATAGTACAGTCACTCACTAAAATTCAAACCGGTCAGGTTGGTTTACAGAGCAGATTGATGCATTTGTGTTTCTGTTTGTGCTTTTCTTAAAGTGTGTGGAGTTTCGTTGGATAAAGAACAGTAAAATAGCTGTTATGACAGCTAGCTGTTCTGTGAATTCAGCCTTTTGACTGAAGGTAACTCAAGATTTTAGTAGAGCTCACATTTATTGTCATTTCTATCTGGTATGTGTAAGTCTATCGAGCCGCTCTTGCAGTGCAGTAAACTTTACCCCCAAAGTCTTTGTATCAGTAACTCTTGCACAACTACGAATCAACAGGTTGTTGAGAACAAACTATCATTTTTATTGGACTCATTGATCAACATAAACTCTGAGAATGAGATATGGCCTTGTAGGTTTTCTTTATGAATTTGATATCTCCCTTGAAGCGCTTGTCTAAGATGATGACACATGCTGGAGATAAACTGTTTTATGTATTACATATCTGGATGGGACAGTAGATACTAACAAACACGCAATCTCATATAGTTTACACAAGGTTGCAGTAAACAGCACAAGGCTAATTTATATATGTTGTTATTAATTATTTATAGCTGCCACCTACGCTTAATTGAGGGCAAGTGTGTGAAAGGTTTAGCAGCAATCTGTCTTATGTAACATCAAGCATCACTATTGGACAGGAATCTTCTCCATCTCAACTTAAGAGACTCTCGCCTTATGCAAAAATGGAAATTATCCAGAGTTCTCTTCAAAAAGTGCATAACATGAAGCTAAAAACAAACTATGGCTCTTGGATCCAGAGGCACCTTTTATTTATCTGGCATTGCAACAGCTGCTTGGGGGAAGCACTCATCATGGCTTCAGCTGTTGCTATGAAACAACTGACAACTCATTTGATGTGCAGCATTCTTCAGCTAAAAGCTGAAATATTTTTAACTTTCAGCGCTAAACATTCTCTGAGTACAAGAAATGTTCTCTGCTCAGAGCAGCAACAAGACACGTCAGTGTGTCTTTCTCTTTGAAAGTATGAGATGAAGGAGACGGTGGTCTGAACACAGAACCCAGTAAAGCTGCAGCTCAGCCTGGTGTCACTTTTCTTACTTTTGGTAACCTAGCAACATACATTTATCTGTATGTTTCTGTGTATCTGTACAAGTATGACAGTCAATACTCAGCTCACAGTGGCAATAAAACTGTAATTTCAGTATTGTGTATGTAGAATTACTGCATATCCCCTGAATTCAAACATTTCTTCCAATATTTTGAGGTTATCAGTTTCTGATATTCCTTGAATAGGAAGTTGCTGCCATCTGACAAGAGGCCTGAGAGCTGTAAAGATAAAACAACCATAAATCATTTAAAGCCACCAACATATTAAAAATGTGGACCTTCATAGGTGGTTGGTTGTGCGGAGTTTGACATGTACCCTGATCTGCAAACTTTGCTGCAGGAACATCACTGATTTCTGAAATAGCAATAAAGTACACTACAGCAAAGTGACACTGTATCCTACTCGACACTCTTTTCCAGCAGCGTGTTTTCCATCTGAAAATACAAACACAAAGGATTTCATATGATAAAATGCATTTTTGATCCACTTTTTGGAGAAGAATTGTGTCTGAGTATAAGCACAAGACATTCACCACAGTTACCAGAAAACACGGTTGTTGCATGTTCACATGTCCTGGAAACCTACTAAACCTATAATCTATGCCTATGACCCATAAACATAAAAATCACTAAAATGCAAAGGCAGCACTTCTCCCTTTTCTTGTCAAGTTAACCAGAACTGACTGCAGGTGGAACGATCACTGCTCCCTCAGGATCAGCTGATGATAAGATCAAAGGTAGCATGAAGAGACTGGTCACATGTAGAACTGTGAGGACGTGTTTATCCAAAGAAAGACAGAAAAACAAATCCATCTTAATTACACTGTGCTTTCAAATGTTTTTTTTAGCTCCGTTCCACAAACAGTAAAAGTAAAAATTAGATTTACACTGAACAGAAATAAAAATGCAGCATGCAAAATTAAGTTCTATCTATTCTTTTTTAATGTAGGGAAATAAATATTTGTTGTTCCAACATACAGAATCTCTACAACGGAATGGACGTCATGAAACAACCAAGTACGCACAATGTTAGAAATAATAGTGTGCACATGGTAAGTAGGGTCATCAACCTGAAATCACAAGGCAGTGATGAGTCACACTGACACATCTGCAGCACAAAGAGTCGATGATGCTTTTTATGCTACATGCTGAATGTCGTCTCACTCTTCTTGTAGGGTTTGGTGAAATTGGACATTTTGGGGAACAGTATGTTGTTGGTAGACATCCATCCAGACAGTAACATGACAGATTGGGTGTTGTGAGTAGGATATCTGAGCATAATGCAGACCGACAGCTCGTCTTTCCCTTGTCATTTGTGTCATATGAAAAAAAGTTGAATTTCAAGGTGGCGTTTTACAGTCACTGGACAAAGAAGTGTCTGTGTGCTGATCACACTATCTGATCATTGTCCTTTAAAGCTACACCTGACAAGACTGTGAACTAACTCAATGGTTGGGAAACAGTCATCAGCTGAGCGGCTCAAAAAAGCTTTTGTGCATAATTGGCTACATTTTGTAATCAATAAAAATAAAATTTATAACTTTGTTTAAGTGACAAAAGACCACTTGCATGCTGTGCTTGTAGTTTTGTTGAACGTACATTTAGTGTTACTCACCAAAATGCATCTGTATCCTTGAGGGTTGATAGATAATAAATGCATTTTTTTTTTAAATCAAAAAACCTGCAGATCAAAGCAATTGGTAGGGCTCCGTACTGCATCACTCACATGCGTCTGCGACCTTGTTACGAGTGCAAGACATCTTTCGCCTCATCTGCGTGAATTGACTATAAGAGCTGTTCTACGAGCCTCATTTTCTCTACACAGGAGGTGAGCTAATAGCAGAAAAGAGGAGCACTATAACACTTGGAGACAGACAGACAGACGGATAGACGGATAGACTGATAGACGGATAGATAGATAGATTTTATTAATCCCAAGGGAAATTCAAAATATCCCTGTAGTTTCTGTGAACTTAGATAGATATACAACACAAGATTTTTTGTGACATGTCACCATACACTCACTCACGCCCCCCTGCTTGAAGGCTCATAAACAAGTCACACACTACTTGGCGTAAAAACCTCTGAGGTGAAACGACCTGCAACTCAGCTTTATACTCTGTCTACAGTGATTCAGTGCAAGGTGACTTACTCGACTCTTTTTGCTCTGGCACTCTCCACAATGGATATCTTGACTAGATTGTAGACATCCATCTGACCACGTGCATACTCATGCAAGATTGAAGCACATTGATAAAGTTTCTGTCACAATCGATTCTTATTGAAAGGTGAATCACAATGGAAATTGAACATAAAATATAAGCATGCATGACACAGATTGACGTCAGACTGAGTTATAGACTGGGTACTAAGCGACACTTTACGAGTTGACACAATAGTAAAAACATTTATAGTACATCCATAGCATCTAAAATCATGCCCAGTAACACTGTAACACTAATTTTAAACCAGAATTACAAGCCTCTGACATTCTATAGTCAACATTTCTTTGGTTAAGGGTAACTTCAGCAGTCAAAGTGCACGAGAGAGAACAGGTCAGCAGCGTGGGCTTGGACTGGACCACAGCAGTACCAGCCAACAGTAGTTTCCTGGGCACACAGCCCAGTCCAGGGTGAGCGGACGAAGGGGCAATGTGAACTAGATACAGAGACATATTAAAAAGTTATGGATAACTACAAGAGTGACTGATCAAACAGAGGACGTAGCTGACGAGTGAGACACATAGAGGGCAGCAAAAGGAAGAGAGGGAGCCAAGTAAGAGGAAAGACTGCAAGTACAAATAAACACGCTCTGCTTAAAACATCTCCCGCCTTATATATAGTGCCTCTAAGTGCAAGAAATAATAATATAGACTGGACGATACACCTACAAAATGATACATCTTCACTACAATAAAAAAACCGTCAGGTCAAGGTCATGCACCCCAAAAGGCACATCTACATTACCAACAGGCTTAGTGTGTGCAATAGGAATGAAATCCCTCAACTAGTTTCTGAGATATGATCCGGAAACCAAAAAATATTTGAAGTGCCTCACTATGACCTTGAAAATCAGGTCAAGGTCATGCACCCCAAAAGGCACTATATAGAGATGGCCTGGGTGCAATATGAATGAAATCCCTCAAGTAGTTTCTGAGATATGCTCCGGAAACGAAATGTGGACGTACGTACGTACGGACATACGGACGGACGGACGGACGGACGTGCCCACGCCATTATACCCCTTCGTGCCTACGGCCGGCGGGGGATAAAAACTGAGTGAACACACATGAGAAGGAAACAGTAGACTGGAAATACGGGCAGAAGTGGATCCTACAGGAGATCATAACACCAGAGAAAGATTGGATACCAGTAAAAGGATTGGTGCCAGATGGTAAAACAATATCCTCAAAGAAATGATTCGCAGTACTTATATTACTCTGACCTTGTTCATTCCGCTGTATTGGGGGAGTAAAAGCCTCCTGTACTAAATGTAACTCCATATAAAATAAAAGGGTCAAAGTTTTGAGCCCAAGTTGAATAAACCGGACAAAGTATACAGAGATGGGACATTGAATTTGTTCTGGCAGAATCAGTATTGTATTTACTCCTGCATATATTTTGGTATAAAAGTCTATCACACAAGTCAGTATTGAGATTTAAACAGCGACATGAGCCAGAGACCTCTTTCCAATGTTCCCTATATCTTTTATAACAGGCAATTTTCTGTGTCACAATGATGTGGGAACATAATGCTGAGTTGGATTTTGCCTGCTTCGGACCATGTAGGATTTCCATGGCAATTGCTGGTACAGCATTCAACACAGCCTGAGGTTATTACTGCAGGTGTGACAGTTTCACAGAGCCACTAAGACTCTCTTTGGTGTTTCACTGGAGATACGGTAGTTAAAAAAGAACTGACACACAAACAAAACTTTTATCTTTAAGATCTGTGATGCTTTCCAAATGTGGAACGAACACATCCACTGAGACGCTCGGTTCCAACAAAAGATTCAGGCATACCTATTACCTCCTTTAAATCAGTAGACAATGAAATCAGCTTACACAATGCTAATTTGTGCGATGCGTCACAAGATTGTAGTCATTTAGCTTCAGGATTAGTCTTTAAAAATATCATTAAAGCAGCGATGACATGAGTGTTTTTCAAATCTAAGTTTCCCTGCACTTGTGTTGAGAAAATGTCGAGTTTCTCATGAGTGACACTGAAAGCACCAGGCTCACTGAATCTAGTCAAAAGATGACCAGTGTCTGTCAAAAGTAAAAGTATTCTATGCCCTCTGCTGTTCAACACTCACTTATACATCCTTAGACATTTGTACCACTTAAGGTAATATCCAATCGCTCCTACCTGAAGGTGTTTTAACCACAAAGCAGGCATTATTTTTTACTGTGTTTTGTCCAAATAAATTATAAAATGGTATTTTACATTTACAAAAATAAGCTCATAATAAGTGTGTTGGATAAACCTCACTAATATGCACTCTGATTTTCATTTAATTTATTCACTTAGATCTGTCTTAAGAATAACAATAGCTTGGATTATTTAATTTAACCTTCTGAACCCTGAAACCTACTGGTTGGTCTGAAAGGTATGTAGTCTTTAAAAAAATACATCAAAAGCACGGCATTCATCAGAGTGAAAAACTGCAAGAACAGAACACAATTGCAGGATTTGACCTCATCATGTGGGATGTAGAGTTTTGATGGGAAAATTCAAAAACTTAAGCTTAAAATTGTGATATTTCATCAAAATTTATTCCACATGTCATTTAAAATGTTGCCTAAATAAACTGTTGGCAGTACTCAGATTCCGTAAAAAAAAAAAAAATTGTGCTTTCCATTTCACAACCAAGACGTCATTAGTCACTCCGCCACGATCAACAGTCGTGTGACAAAAATTCAAGGACTATTTAGCTGAACTTGGCTGAACTGCAGGCTGTATTTACACAGAAACAATTCTAGATTTTTTTTTTCCACTTAAAAAAATAAATACATAAATAAATGCAATTTCTGTTTTTCCTTTCCATATTATCTATAGTATTAACTTTGTTGTACTGCAAAAAAATATATTTTTAATTACTTTTACTTCTACCTATAGTTGTGCTCTTTCCACAGAGGTGCAGGACTTTTTTTATAGTAGTTAGAAATGAGCCCACAGTCAGTAAAAATGTGACAGGAGCAAAAAAAAAAAAAAAACCTTAGAAACTGCTTAGAAGGTTGACACCATTAAAACTGAAAAAAGCAAACAAGACAGCTTAACATAGGACCCAGATCTACATTTAAACCATGTACTTCATGTCTTTATGGTTTAAAGCAACATATGTTACATTGCTGGTTGTTTACCTCAACTGTGAGTCATTTTTATGTAGAAAAGACTAGAGCAAACATTTCTCTAAAGAAGCATGTGCTTCTTAAGACAAATGTGACAAAGATATTTATGCACAGCCAATATGTGCTGCTGGTCTCCAAGGTTACAACCTCACACAGCAGTCGTGTGAATATTCATTGTAAAATCGACACTAATTGTAGACATTAGTTGCCTTGTGTGTGCAAAGCTTGTTTACTGAGCGTTTAAACACTGAAAAAACAAGTGAAGAATGTGGACCAGCTGTACACAGGCTTTCTTCATTTATCTAAATATTACAAGTAAAGTATTGAGGGGGCAGGTCATGGCCTGGTTTCTTTAGGTCGACAAGTTCAATGTAGCCTCAGCATATGTTGTCGATTCCTCACAGCTCAAACCGACCTGCTATGGGCTGAAAAAGATATCTGACACACTCCAAGATTTTGCTTACTGTATGAGAATACAAACATCAGTCTGAGACTTGGTAGAGTCCTGAGGGGCAGGTAGAGGCTTACAGCTTAGAGAACTGTGCTTAAATGCACTTAAGTAACCAGGTTACGATCAGCTTTCTGCTATATCCTGGTTGTGTAAGTGTTGTGTATACAAGAAACCCGGTTTATGCAACTGGGGAAGAAAATTGAGAAAGCTGATTTCCTCAGCCCCAGTTTCTTGGTCATGCACAATTCAAGCATAACCAGGTTTCTAATGGGCGTTTTACATACACATGACAAAAACGTGCTGTGACAACAATGCAGAAGGATGGGAGGAGAGCATCCTAATTGATTAAGTGTGCAATTTATTCAAAATAAGGTTATGAGAAAGGGAAAATCTGATTATGTACTTGGTGCATCTACATGCAGTTACCACATTAATACAGTATGTGGTACATGTAAATGTGCCTTCTGTAAATATAAAGAAATAAATATATAGATATAGATGCATTTCTAGGAGTAACTGGGTTTGTTGTGAGCGTAATCACACTGAATATGTGAGAGGGTAAAGATGAAAAGTGCCACTTAGTAAGAGGGGAAAGAGAGAGCTCTGCTCTCCCCTCTGAACAGCTCCAGTAAAGCTGCTCAGCGGCAAACAAAAGAGGACTATCCATGTGTGAAGGTGGGAAAGTGCACAACTGCGAAAGAGGAAACTGCTGAATAAGAGCGAGGGAGCTCTGTCAACTTTCCATGATTAAAAAAATTTAAAAGAAGGCTTTTTTCAAGGACACAAACAAAATCCATGACATCACGTCTGTTGCAGAGGACGGCATTCCTGAACGCTAATGCAAACCTCTTCACCTGACTGAAGTCATGACTTCATTCTCACAAGATGCAAACAGGACACATTAAAACCGGCTTTGTCATGGAAACAACTCGCTTTTAACAGAAACAGATGGATACGATTTGGAGCGAGTACGTAGACAGACGTCAGTTCCTCCTAATGTGCTGCAAGAGAAGTTGAGAACTGCTGGAAAATAATTACGTCAAACAGAGATAGTGATGTTAACAGGCAACAAGCTCTTAGCGCCTTCAGATACCTTTGACTCGACCGCTGGCTTCTAGTGCAGCAACACAGAGCTCACTGACAAAACTGAAAACACACTTCCAATTCAGCAGTGCCACACAAATAAGCAGCGTGAACGAAGTGATGAATACTTGAATAAATCGGGCGAGTCTCATTCACCGGGGAGAAGAATGCCAATGAGAGAAGAGAGAGGGCTGAGGGACCTTAAAATAGAACTCAATCCATGAGAGCACACAGAGGAATCCAGTCGGTCAGTAAATTGGTAATGTCAGAAGGCCAAATTGAAGCGTTGATTAGAGGCCGAGCCTACAGCTTCCTGAACAAAGAGTGAAGGAGACAAAGATTCAGGAGGATTATCTTGCTCTCATTCATTACAAAATCGGAGAGTGATTGGATCGCCTCGTTATTAACGCTGTTCCTGTGAGTCCAAGTGGGTCTGTGTGTGTGAGAGAGAGAGAGAGGGGGTTGGTGGCAGATTTAACAGAATAAAACAATAATGTTCTAAATCACTGGTCACCAAAACACTGAAGTATCAAAATCTTTTTCCAAACTCCTAAATTCCTTAATCCCCAGAGAAAAACACTACAGGCCACAATTTTTCCTATGCATATCAAACAGGTACAAGTAATAGTCTTTTCCCACTTCCACCTCTATAAAAACTCTCATCCAAAGAGGGCCCTTGTGTCTGGGAATAGCACAGCTCACAATCATAGTCTTGTCTGTGGTAGCGTTAAATGTGGGATTTATGGGTTTGTAAAAAGCAACTGCTGAGCTTTCAAAACTGATTTCAGCTCTGAAGCTTTTCTTGCTTGCATAAATTTCTTTAAATCTGGCGTTGTGCTGCATAACTGACTGCAGAGCACAACAGATCCACCAAGAGGTGTTTTGTTGCTGTTAAGAGTAGATTTCTCTGTGTTAATTGCAGTTAAATGAATTTTACAAAGACCGACGTGGTTCCAAAAGGTGACACAGGGGTAAAGCTGTAATACAGTAAATAGCTCTGGACAACACACACACAAACACACAGGATGGAACAGATGAGGGGGGAATGGATCGGTCCTGACAGAGAGCTGTGAAAAATGGGGAGATAATCAGGTGTGAAATCACTGTGGTTTTCTTTCGGCAGTAGTTCAGGCTGTCTCTCATCGTCTCTCGGCACCAGAGTCATTTCTGTTTGACACCATTCCACTGCAGCTAAGGGCAGGGCTTTAATCACAAACAGTACAGTAGAAAGACGTTAACATGTCAGGTATGTGACTACTCCCTGGGAAGCACCGGCATTCAGGGCATCATGTTTTCCACTGTCTTCTTCTCTCACTGTGCCCTTTTAGTCCATTTTATCCCCTTATTCTCTTCACCAAAGCAACTTCTGTCATTGCCTCGGTCTCTTTACTGCTTTCTACCCTCAATCTACCTCCATCCATCCCTGCTTGAGAGTCTATGTGTGGTCCAGGTTTTGCACAATTATGTAAAAGTGAATTAAAATGTCTTACATACAGAAGCTAATGGAAATTATGATGTCTGCTAAAAAAAATGATGCAATGTAGAAACACTTCCAATTTTTCCCGTGGGTGTGTTTCTGAAGTTCTCATGTTTAATTCAACACTCCTAAATTTAGGGTAAAAAAAAATGACAGTTGGTAAGTCAGCTAGCATGCCTGGCACTATCTGCGTGTTAGCTGGCAGAAAGCAAACTGAAGATTTTGTGTTGTACATGGACTCCTTGGAGAGCTATAGCAGGTTGGCACTGAGGAACAAGTGAACATGCTACACATATCAAGTCCATCCTGTGAGCTCTGTACTTGCAAAGAATATATGAATGCTGTCAAAAGGTAACATGTTCCATAGCATTTTTTCTAGGAGTTTCACTTTGCTTCATTGTGTTATTTAGCTGCTTTTGCGTGTGTGTGAAAAGTCTGCAAACTTACAAAGCCCAAAGTCCACATCAAAGGAAGATATTCACTCAGAAAACACTGCTTCGTACCTGCCTCAAAAACCATGTTTGAAGTCCAGGCTTTTGTTCCGTGACCTATTTACATCATCATGTAACATATTTGCATATCACCTGTCTCATAGCTACAATAAGCATCTTCCTCATTTTGCATGATTATTTACTCAAAATTTTAGGGTTACGGTACAAAACCAGTGTTGTCTTGCTTTCGTCACACTAGCTGGCCAATCTGAGGTCACCGGATTTTTTGTGTGTAAAGACACAGTTCCAAAAATGAAGTGTTTCTGACAGTGCTGCATGCAATGTACAGAATGAGAAAGATAATTTGCTTGAATATGAAAGCATATAAGCCTACTATAGAATAACCCCAAAACAAGAAAAGCACTCAGAGAGCGCAGTACTCCACCAAGGCTGCTCAGTCATTGTATGATTTCCAACGTATAGTCTGCAGCGATCAATTTGTAGTAGGACCGCAGTCATTTGATCGTCAGCAGGCAGCTGATGTAGCGTTCACTTGTTGTCATAGTTACAGTGACGCCATGCTGCTATTTCGCAATGATACAGAAATCTGTAGCAAATCCATGAATCCAGACTATAGACCACATCGCTGCCAAAATCTAATCAGTTGGTCCTTGTGGCATTTCTGACTTTCCCTGAAAATTTCATCCAAATCCATTATTCTGTTTTTGAGTAATGCTGCGCACAGAAAGACAGACTAACAGACGGACAACCATGCAGCGATAGTCACATAACTCCATCATGTTCCTTGGCAGAATAGTAAAAAATACAATTCTAAACCAATAATTACCCATATTATGGGCTCTTTAATCTATCGCCTCAAAACTGCACACAAACACAGAGAGAAAATGCTGCTGCTGTAGCAGGTCACACTGCAAACACACACAATGATGAGAATCACTTTTATAGAGCTGCTGCATGCAGTGAATCTAAACACTGGTCATTCTGCATACAATATAAAGCCTAACAATGTTTGAGAGGCAATGGTCGACCAAACAATAAACTCTGACAGTGATAACAGTGTTTTGTACTGAGGTTTAAATGAAGCTAATGTGGAGCGAAATTGCTCCATAAACAGCATCAAACATATTGTATGAGGAAGATATAGCACTGAGATGTTTTACAAAGCTAAAGAATACATAAAACCACATAAAAAGAGAACTTTAAATTTATAGCATACATGCAAAGATGATCTCTGTTCATTAACCATTGGCTGCCATATTCCATAACTCATTCCTTTAATTTTTTAGATTTAAAATAGGCTGACTGGTTCATTAGTGAAGGTAATGAAGTTCTACATTTTCTGTAATTGCATTGTACAAACTGCTTTAGAATCCAACTTCTAATATCTTGGACAAATTCAGGTGACGGTGTTAGTCAAGTTGCTATAGAGACAGCAATATCTGTGAATTACTGTAATCAACAACAACGCCACTGGTCTCCTGGGCAGACTGAAACTTAAACCTCCGTCCTGTGTTAATTTAAAAATGCTTATTCATTTGTTATTGACATCATGTCATGTGTTAAGTGAAAGTAAATTAATGTCAAGCACCTGTTACAGTGCTCATCAGTGAAAGCATTTAGTACATGATTTTGGCCTCAGGCTCGTCTCAATGGAAGCCCACTAATGTGCTGCAATCAATGAGTAAGAACACATTAAAAAATACAAGCAAAAAAGAGAGCCTAAAAACAGAAAACTGTCAGCAGCTACACCATCAACTGGAGATACACGGCACATTTCTATAATACTGCAGGGACTCTAGTCTTTAACAAGTTGGCTTAGTTAAGTCAGTTAAATTAAGGATTATCAGAAACCACCTAAAAAAACAAATAAATTTGGCTTTACATTTAGACAGCTAATTTGCACTATGGCTGATCTGCTTAAACAGAATTTGGTTAAAATGCAGTCTGACGAACCAATCTAAAGTTCAGGAACTGAATGAGGTCAGCATTGTACCTGACAGGCTGATTGAGGATATCAGGCTGTCAATTAAAGTTGTATGACTGACTCTGACAAAGGAACCACTTGACAGCAGGTCAAGAAGAACTGGTTGTCCTGGTAAGGTCATTATCTATTGTAGGTCGACTATTTCAAGCTCAGAGGAGGCTACTCCAATTTTTCTCTGAAGCTCTTGACTGAAACATCTGAAATTAGCTACCCTTAAAGTTACTGTTATTTGGCTGAAGATGATGGATTACTGTATTTTATCCATGCTTAGGACAGGGATTTAGAGATGATCATGTTGGTCACCTGGTCCACAGCCAATAAATCCTAATTATTCTAGTGATGTAATCATTGCATGTGTATTTGTAATAAGGCTAAAAAAGGTTCCTTTTCTCCTACAGGCAAAGTATGAAAAAATAAAACAGATCACTTACTGCACATCTGCTTATCAAAAATTTACTTTGAAAAGAGTGAAACAAGGAGTTTTCATGTCAGATTTACCCAAGATGAAACCAAGCGATTTTATCTACATGGTTTTCTCTAAGCGCATTACAGTCAGTAATGTGCACTTCACCCAGGAAAGCCAAAATCATCATCGTGATAAATATTCCATTAACGGTTGAGTTTTCTTTTACAGTGGTTCTCTTTTTTCTTCACTCATTTTTCTGCACATGTGGAGCCTTCATTCCAATAAAGTTGAAAACAAGACAGATTTCTTTTGTAGGTTCATCATGGAAAATGAGTGAGAATTTCCTTTTTGTATCAAGCAGCAAAAAAAAGCATGATGGATGCAAAAATTATGTGTCATGCAGCCCCGATTACCACCAGTATTGATGTGACGTCAATAGGCTGCATCTTTTTATTTATCGCTTCAGTCATTTCTGATGATTTTGACAGTTCTTTTCTGTTAAAATTGAACATTTGATTAATCTCCTTTCACTTTACTCGCTCTAAAATAATACAAGTATGCACCACAAGTGTTTGGATGCGTCTAAAAACTGCAATTTATATTCCAGCCCTCTTACCTTTTACTACCCAGTCAAAGTTTTGCCCTGCAGCCCTTCATTAGCACCCAGTTTCTGTGCTCCCCTACTCTTTCATTCCTCCATCATTGATCAGTTTATGCGACCTCCACTGAGCTGACACCAGTGGCTTGACACGACTTTCAATTTGCCTCTCGCTTACTCTTAACACCTCCCGTCCTCTTCGTCTCTAATGTCCCTCCGTTCCATCTTTGCCTTTTATCAGCCTGCTTCTGCCACTCTTCATTCAAGCTGCCACTCTGATCTGTGATTATTCCCACATCCCACTGCTGCTTCTGTCTCATTGTCGGTATATTTAGGTTTATTTATCTTTTCTCTCCATTTTGGCCTCTTTTTCTCCTCACTCCCTCTTGCTCCTTTATAAGTACTCCCTTTTTGTCAGCAGTCATCTTTCCTAAAAGCTTTAGAGCGTATGAAAATCACTATCTTCACTTTTCAGGCATTCTGTTTTATACACACTTCTGTGTTTGCCTTTGCTCTCTTCTAGGTTACCAATTTCCCCAGTCTTCTTCTGTTCTTTTCTTCCTCTGCCTTGTTATATTTTTATGGATTTCTCTGCTTTTTTTTTTTCCACCCTCTCCTCCATTCATATCTGTTGTTAAATATTTGATTATGAGCACATTGACATGACACCACTGTTCCCTGCTGGAGCTGAGGGTGTTTAGATCTCGTCACAGCGGATGAAGAAGAAAACATGAGGCCCTTTCGAAACTACATCTAAACGTATTCTCTGTCATTTAATCTTGTTTTTATGCTTGGTTTTGTCAAGATGAGCGAAGCCACAGAACTCAGAGAAATTCAGCCAACAAAGACATTAACTATAAGCTGAATACTTGTTGATGTAGCCTCCACTAAAATGTTTTGCTATCAAGTGCATAAGCACTCTACATTAACCACTAATTTATAGTGCATTTGCAAACACAAATGCTCTATTTAAAACTGTAACTGCATTAAAAGTGTATGCTTAAAGGACTCAAAATCAAGCTTGAATTATATTAGGAAAACACAAAGCATAAACCCTTCTTTGTGTATCTGTGTAGTCAATGGGCTATAATGAGAAGCTTCAGAGCCAACACTTCAGGGCGATCGCATAAGAAAGAGCAGCCGAAGACAGATGAGCATGCACATGTGACTGTAAAAAGCAGAAGGAGACAAATCAGGCAAGCATAAAAAGCAAAGTACAAGCCATTATGCCTGAGGCCAGCAGCTAAGTTAAGCTAAAGCACTAACCCACTGACCCACATATCACGCAGCCAGCAGTTAGTGTAAAACTCTGAGCACTAGCTTAGTGCCAGGCTGCCGCTAGGAAGCTGAGTCACGGCTCCGAGCATTCAGGTAATGATGAACATATCTGGAATGGAAGAGTTAAAATTAAGGACACAAAATTTGGGAAATGAAGTGGTGTTGTCTTAGTTATTGTAGCTGTCCTCTATGTCTAGATATCTATCTTTAAAATTTACAACTGAGGTACTAGTGTTAACACTATCACCCTGTGGACATTTTCACAGTAATGCTTCAGTAAGAAGTACTAACAGAGTTATTTACTGGAAGGCTAGAAGGACAACGGCTGTTCTGTTTTCAAAATGTAAATTACCAACACAACTTTCAAAACCTTCCTTGTACTGCAGTGTCGCCAGAAGTCTGACAGATGAAAATCTCAAAACCTCAGCAGATAAAACAGAAGTTTTCTGCATGACTTAAGATCACAAGGGGCAACTGAGACTTAGTTTTCTTGTGATCTTTTTGCGAGGCAAACGCTTTAGTCCAAATTCCTATGAAGAACAAAAACTGCAATGATCACTGTGAAAGCATTTTAAACTGCAAATCCAGTGAGTACTTAAAATTCGCTGTTAAACTGATGCATTATGGAGTCAGAGCAGACACAGAAAGAAGTAATTTCATATTAGATTCAGCCTCAGATGACTCAAACTAAACTGAGGCTTTTCTACTGACACAAAGCAGACTTTCTTGATACCGCAGGGTGCCCTCATGTAAACAAGCTCGACACCAATGGATCCCTGTTCTGTAGTTATGGTGAAATGGTGGCTCCATGCAGCAGCAGCAGCTGGTTTAGGTCTGACCTGCAGTGTGTAAGCTCATGTGATGCAGACTAAACAGTAGGGGAGAGGGAGGCAGCGGGCCGGCTTACAGGAGAAAAAAAAAAAGAAAAAAAGTGGGTCACTTCTCGTTGACAGATCTGGTGGAATGTGACGCCCGAATAAGCCTGCAGTTGTGATTTTAACTATGAAGTATTAATTAATCCTTGCCAGCGAAAAGCACAGTGTTAGTATTTCTGTCTGCATGCTGCAAATCCCACATTTCTTTCTGCGGAGTCGGAAGTCTGGAGGTTTAATGGTTTTTATGTGTGTTTGTCATTTTCCTCACAGTGTACTTCAAAACAGACGCAAAGGAATGGTGCCTGTTTTTGAATATCATCACAAGTTTTCATTTTAAGTCAACAGGAAGCTGATCAGATGAGTGTCAGTCATGCTCCCTCATTCACATCATCATCCCACATCACTGCACGGCTCCACCAGCTCTCTACTTTCTGTTCCTATTGTTCAAACACTCCCTCTAAGCTGCCTTTGTATTCTGCTTCCATCCTTCTCCTAATGGATCTTCAGTATGTTCCTACTTGTAGATCTTATCCTGCTTTTACTGAATCTCTCTCAGACGGTTTTCCTTCCATTCTGTCACTTTCCCCCTCATCTGTCTTACTTGCCTTTCTTTATTTTTAACTTCCCTGTTCCACTGTGTTTTCCCCTCTCTTTGCTTCCCTTGCTGTCTCTGAGGCAATAATGACTGGTGCTGTCATCTGGTCAGTAAGTGTCTGAAATGGGTTTATACTGGTGAATCATATCACAGCTGTTGGATGAGAAACTTTTCAGCAAATAACAAAAAAAATACGTACAGTGACATTGGCTTCACTAACAGAAAAGAAACTGATTATGTAACTGAAGTTAAAGCCCATCCCTGAAATTGGATTTGCAAGGTTTTCACCTGATAACAGCGATATGTGCCCCGCAGTGGTGTCTAATTATTCAAAAAAGGAATTATACTCTGGGTGGGTTGTATATTAGCTGATAAGAAGGCAATGTTAAATTGCCACATTTTGCAATGGAGTCTGGTGTTATGTGTGCTCGAGTACAAAGAGAGAGGAAGAAAAGAGAGAGAGAGAGAGAGAAAGTGGCACATATCAGGGGTGAAGCTAAGACGGCTCCCATTGTAGCGAATCAAAGCGCCGCTAATTGGTACAATTATAGAGACAGGACAGAACTATGTGTGTGAGAGAGAAATTCACACATGCATTAGGAAGCAGAAGCAGATGAGGGCGCTTCAAGGTAACAAAATAAATTAGTTACACATGTAGTTTATGTGGTGTAGCTTCAGTTAAGTGAGTTAAACTCTATCTGGCAAAGAGAGATCAGTTCACATGAAGATGGAAGAAGAGAAATCCTTTGAAGTAAAAGTGCTGGAAGGATGAATAATTTACATCACATTTACAGGATAATGCAGTTTGAACCTCTCCCAGCATTTATTTGCATTAGTCCTTATTACACGTACTTATTTGGCCCTGATTGCTTTGTGCAATCTGACAGAAACTACCATGAGCTGAAGTGGTGCTACCTTTCTGTGTGTTAGTGCAGGAATGGGCGCAACGATCCAAGGTGGAGCAAAATGATGATCGTGGTGCAATGGAGGTCTGATCCGGAGTGATGAGAAAAACAAACAGTGTGACGAAGAGACGGCACGTCTATAAATCTCTTTTTAATACCCTGCAGTCATGCTGTTTCCTCTTACAACAATAACTCACCAACAATCCAATAGTCGCTTCTCATAGGAAGGCCTGTTAGACAAAGTCATTACTGAGGAACCCAGAGGATTTTTTTCACGACACACACTCATAAACACGCAGAGCAGATTTATACGTAACACTTGCATACACACATTCACACACAAGACGCACCAAGCAGTCACCACAAAAAAAAACAACAGCAGCCAAATGTGATCCGGTGTCTGCTCTTCAGCTGACCACATAGTCATGGTTTGCTATTCACACACACAGACAGTCAGGCAGGCAGCAATCATGACTTCATTCTAACCATTCGAGTCATCTGTGGGGCAGACGAGGCGATTCAATCCAAAACTGATACCGAGTGCAGCTGCCACACAGACTGTAATCACACCCTGTTTGCCCACTCTGCATCAAAGAGGGCCGCCTGGGGCTATTTACTTCACCTCTGACTGAAATCTTGAGATATTACTCTCACCACAGTCTTTGTTTGAGATTCAGAGCAACAACCGGACTGCTAATAACCCGAAAAGGCCTCTGAGCAACGAATGTTTGAGTGGAATGTGAAACCAAAAGTACTGTTTTAGATTTGGTGGTCCAAGTGGATTTCCCCTACGTAAGGCCTCGCTCAATAAAGCCTTTGTCTCATCTGTGCACACACACACGTGATTTCATTTACTTTGTGAGCTTTTGAATGCGTAGCTGTATCAGAAAATACCTGTTTAGAATGATTTCTAAGGGAAGACAACAGTTTTAACGCCCGTTATGTTTGGAGTAGTATTTTTACTCTACCATTTTATAGTGTGACCAAAGCCTTTGGTGTTGTTTATTCAGCTTGCTCCCACAAATATGTATTTTTTAATTTCTTGCCCTCTCTGTGTCTGTCTCACATCCCTGCTTGTCCATCAGGATGAGCCTTTCAACCTTCACTCTCCTCCCTGCATTAAGCTTGGCACATTTGCTACAGTCAAACCCCATTTCACAGCATGAAGTCTATAAGCTTGCAGAGGTGACGGCTTTGAACAGACTCGATATTCCCCATATTCTCCTCGATGGCCCTTCGTACAGAGTCACCGTGAAATCAAGCAGGTGGCTCCATAAATGGAAAATGGCCAAGGTGAGGTGCTTTGAGCAGCCAAAGTATGTACTTTGAGCTAATCCTGAGAGTGGGAGCTTAACAGACATCAGACATGCATTCAGGAAGGACTTAAAACAGATGACGAGGAAAAATTCTTAAAATTTCAAGTGTTTTTGTTTTCAATCTGATTCATTTTAAGAAAACCATCCAATTTAAAAGCTGGATGAGGCTTGTGGCCTATTTTTAAGGGTAGAAAACAGTCTTATGATGTCATCGTGTCCTTTGAGATCAGAGAACTTCTGAGGAAATTTGAGATGATTGGTATCAGACGTAACAAACTACAGAGAGAGAATTGGGTTTTCTCTCAGTTTTCTGTCGCCGTAACACACACCCTGTTGTGATATCAAATAAGACCCGTGGGGTTCTGCAAACTAACAGGGAGGAAGACAGCCAGTCAGATCATAAGCATGTTTTCATAACACACACTTTCCCTTCCTGGCAGGTGTGTGTCCATCTGTGTAAGTGTCCGTGATGTGTGTCTAAGCGAGCTTTTAACAAGCTGTTCAAAGCATCACTGTTTAGACTGCAATGGGAGGAAGAACTCTCTCCTCTCTCATAACACACACATGCAGACACACAGCAGGAGTCTCCGGAGAGCAAAAACATGCCTTATTCACATAACTAAACACAAAACATGCAGAAAAGCACCTAAACTGATTTCTCTGGAAAGCTTTCACAACTCATTCCTTGCTTTGCCACAAAAAATGCACAGAAATTTTACACAAATGCAAAAAACCTCCTGATACAGTTCGTCGGCAAGATGAAGGGTTGCAACAATCAGGAGCTATTTAGTGCAGATCAAAGCGCTCTACAACAGGGAAACAGCTTTAATACAACAGTTTCAATACCTGCAGGAAGACAGCATGCGAGAAAGTAACCTTTGAGCATGTTCTCAGGTAGCAAAGCCGAACAGCTTCTCAGTAATATTTAGAGGAACGAGTCTGGGCAAAGCTCCAACACAGAATAGAGAAATAAAAAAAGAATGAATTTCAAATTTAGTAACTCAGTTTATGAGGCCCTATAAAGTACTTAATCGAAAACAGAGGTCAGTCATAAGGCAAGATCTTCTCCTTTTATAACGGTCTACAAATGTTCATTATCATTCTTTAACTGTTGAGGAGAATACAGCTTCTATTTCTGTCAACAACTAAACCAAGCAAAAGACTCAAATTCTCTGCCCTATCTGGCTTCAAAGACAGCTTTGATATAGAGTGAATTTCTATTTAAAAATAAAACGAGCAGCTAAACCTTTGTTTACCACGTCAACCTTTCCTGTAGAGACTGTGGTGCTTTCCAGCCCAGTGTACACAATAATCAGTGCTGGTTTTCTGTCTTGCTGCCGTACACAAACTTTCACCCCATTTGCTTCCAAACAAAGTGTGTCAAATGTACAATCTCTGAATTTACAGAGTTACACAACATATTGAAAGTCTTTCCACAAGGAAGGCCGAGCGTCACAACCAGATTAGGCATGTTAGTTCCTATTCTTGTATTAAAGGGAAATCTATTAGCAGAAGTGAAATATGGCATTCATATTTAAAATGCTATTAGTGAATAATCGACAGCAACCAGCAACCACGAGTGAGCGCTTCAAATCTACACAGGGAGCAGGTTCTTTTCCAAAGAGTCCACCATGTAGTGCCTCTGTGTTTCTATAGCTACACAGAATGGACAAACCAAACTCTGGCTCTGGAGAGGGCCTGTAGATAGGTTCTGATACACACTTGGAAACAATCTGATACCCAGATTTTTATCAAAATAATAAAGTTTTGACTCTTCTTTACCTTAAAGTAAAGAAACAACACACAACCAAGACTGTGAAATGTCAATACCAAAATGTGATACTTACGATCCAAGCCGTTGATGTACCTCATGGATATCTCACAATGTCCCCACACAGCGCTGACGATGGGATACAGCTTCTTTCCTTTTAGCCCTCGAAATGCCACTCCTAGATACTGTCCATCCACCATAAAGCTTAGTGTCCCCTCGTCCATGTCCAGTATCACTAGCAGAGAGTCCGGCAAGGTGAACGACTCCTCCGGCTCAAGGAAACAAGGGTAAGAAGGCAGCGAGCTGTGGGCCCGGTTCTTACTGTCATGGTAGAGCCTATTTCGTCCCAGATCCCAGCCCCAGGACTCACAGTCTGATCCCACTAACGCTGTGTACCCAACAGAATGTAAAGGAGCGTCAGACGTCGCCACTCCAACCACAGCGTGGGTGCCTCGCTGCCTCGCAGGCCAGTGGATCTTCCACACATGGAGACCCCGAGTGTATCCAACCCGCCCCCGGATGCAGTCTGTGCTCTGAGCGACCGGGTGGCGGTGAAACGTCAACTTATCATCCTCTTTGATAAAGATGTTGAGCGAGCGGTCATCTGCATTCCACGCATGCCGTAGCTGGGTCTCCAGTCCAGCACAGGGCATGTCGAGCAGGAGATCCAGTCTGGGAGGTTTGGAGAAATCTGGGCCCCTCAGCTCCAGGTGCTGCCGGCGATGAGCCGCGGGCCGATAGGATGGTGAGCCACCAGTTTCCCCGCGACCATCGACCGATTTAATGCCGCCAGAGATCTTCTGGCCCATGGCTACGGTGGAGGGGTTGACAGAAGGAAGGGGAAGGAAAGAGGGGAAGGTGGCGTTTGTGCAGGTGGGTGCTGCGCTGCGCGGAGCTCAACGTTACCTCATCAATGCAGCACAGACGAGGTGAGAGTTCCTAACTGGAGAGTGATGGAGGGAGATGAAGGAGGAGGAGGTGATGAATGACAGATGTATGTGATCTGGTTTCATGCCACAAATGTCTCCATAAAGACAGAGCTGATGTCAGTCCTGTTGAGACAAAAACAAGAGCAAGAAAAAAGAGATTAAAAAATTTGGTATTAATCCCTTTAACCGTAATTCACAACTAGTTTTCCTCAAACCTCAGTTACACATAGAAAGTACAAGAGAAACAAACAAAGAAGACAAAGAAGAGAAAAAAAGAGTAACTGAAAGAGAAGCACGAGGATGGCAAGTGTTGGCAACACTTTGTCTTTCACAGATTTTGTGTGGCTTTGTTTTCACAGGAATAAACAATGAGCAGGATGAAGAAGCAAATACACACACACTGGCACAAATACACATACACTTCCTCTGACTCATCCTGCATCCTCCCAACCAATTCATGTGCCAACACCAATGCATGCATGTAACCCTACAAACATTCCCCAGTTGTGCAGCCTGGCACTTTCTCACTTAGGTAATGTAATTTTAATGAGTAATGCCTGAGTCTGCAAATATATCAGCAAAAGAGAAACCACAAGACCAGGTAATAATTTATCTCCAATCCTTTGTGTAAAAGAGTTGAAAAAGTCAGCTTTGACTTACGGTAGTCCTTATACTGGGTAGAGAGATTACATAGTGGCAGACGGCTTGTGTTCTGTCATTCACATAAATGTTCATCTACGCTGCAAACACAAACCTGTGAGTAATAAAAATATCTAATATTGTCGTTATGGTTTTAGAGTGCAGTTTCCATTTCAATGTAATTTTCAGTATAATGTCTAAGTTTCCAGTGTGGGTGTTACAGTGTTAGTTTAGTTTTTAGTCAGTTTCATTTTTGGCCTATGTGGTGACACTGTTCCAAAGAACCTGTGTATTTCTGTTCTATTTATGTGAATTTACAGGTGCTTGCTAAAAATGTTCTTTTAATATTCTAGTTTGTTTTTCAAATGTCAAGAAAAAACCACAAAAATATACAAGAACATACAAAAATATGAGTGTGGTATAGCTGTTTTTAAGTTTTAAAAAACTATAGTTTAATTTGCCCACCAAGTCTTGCTGCTTTAGCTCACAATAAATTACCTTGAACGCCTCATTTTGACACATAAAGCTACAACAAAGATGATCTCATGCAGATCTCACAGTTTAGACAGTTCTGTATGGTGGAACTGACGTAGCAGATCTCTTCCAGGAACAGCAGCTGGCACTTCCTATTCACAGGAAAAGACTCAGTCACACCTCGCGGCAGACGGGGAAGTTGATGACACAACTCTCTACATGTCTGGTAGCTTGTGTTTACTTCAACACGTCATAAGCCACAAAGCGCTCAGTTTTTATGTGTACATTTCTGGTAAGTGTGTCTCACACCAGCAGATGCTTTTTTTATGTGTCAGCAGCGCAGGGATATATTCAAAGCATAAACGGTAGCTACAGAAAGTCAAGCCTGATTCTGTTGCTGATAAAACAGTATTATTATTTATACTTCATTGACGCGTCTCTATTCAGTTTATTGTCTCAGTCTGTACATGAACCAGTTCTTCAAGCCTGTAAAGCCAATAATGTTGGGCTAGAAATATTTCATAAAGTGCAGCTTTGCAAAGAACATTGTTTGTATTTCTCTAAAATGCAATATGCATTAAGTTTAACTTCAAAAATATGTACACTGTCGTTCTCCTTCAGGAAAAACTGATGACACAAGCACAAATGTTCCCACAGAACCACCTCAGCCACCACATGACTGCAGGCTGAGGTCATGGTGTAATATTTTGTGAAATTTCTATGGCTTTTTATAAATACACACACACTCATGCTTGTCTGGTTATCTCTGTGAGGGTATTCATTGACGTGATTCAATCCCTTGACCCTTATCTTACATTTAATACCTAAGCCCAAATACCAAGCCTTAACAGTCTTACAGTCCGTTGAAAATGAATCAAAAAGGCAAGGACCTTAAAATGTCCTCATTTTTCCAAAATGTCGTCACTCCCAAGGCCTAAAACTCAAAGTAGTCCTCAGAAAAATCTGCACCATGCAAATACAAGCGTCTCATTTGGACCACATTCATTTTCCCTACATTTTCTCTCCCTTTCGTTTTTCTTACTGCGAGTAAAGTCACGGCAGCTGGCAGCGATGCCAACAAATGTGTGCCACTGCTCAGTTCACTCCTCAGCATGAGAGGGTTCAGTGCTCGGGCACACACACACACAAGCACACACACACACACACACACAAGCACACACACTAGCACACACACTAGCACACACACAAGCACACACCACAGACAGCTGCCTCAGTGTGTGTCATCACGGCTGGCAGGTGGGTTAAGGGTGGACGCCGCCTGGAAGCTTCCAGAGTCGTCTCCGCCAAACTTCAGCCAAAGAAAACACTATTTAACACTGTACAGACTCTCAGCGTGTTTGTATGCGCGTCTCAGCCTGGCCCAGTCTGGCGCAGCATGTGGATGACAATCTGGCATTATGGGCTGTCATCAAGGAGGCACTTGACCTATGACCACGTGTCGTCACGGTCACCGTTGCGTAGTAACCTCGCAAGAGGCTGGTGGTGGGCTGGCGCAACGTCTGCTGCTGCGAATAGAGGCAACATGCTTCTGCCATCTGTTGTTTACTTTCCCTCCCTCCCTCCATCTTGCTCTTCTTCTGCAGCTAGACTGCACTCATCCCCTCCTGCCTTTATCTGTACTTTCAGCTGGGTTAGACAGGTATGGAGTGGACAGCAGCTCACACAGTGCCACACACACAAAGACACGCACACTGTGACTCACACAAATCAATACAAAGTGCAGGTGATGGTATGATTTAGGGCTGCAAGAAACAATTATTTTCATGAATTATAAATTTTTCAGTATATTTATGACTAATGGTGTAACCCTCAGAACCTCAAACAATTTCCTTTTTGCTCCTGTCACATTTTGACTCACTGTGGGCTCATTTTTGACTGATATGAAGTCGTCCACCTCTATGGAAACAGCACAGCCATGGCTAGATGTAGACAGAACTTAAAAATGTCTTTTGTGCTGTATAAAAAGTTAGAATGCAATAGATCATATAAAAAGAAGAAGTGCTCACAGATGTTACAAAGACTGAGGGAAACATGTCTTTGCATGTTATATACTCCAATACTTGTCTCCTATTTCCTCTGTGTAAACACAACTTGCAGTTCAGCAGAAGTCCTTGAATTTTGAACAAGTGACTGTAGGTCACAGCTGAGTCACTAATGACTACCAGGTTCTACAGAGGAGTGCCAGATTTTTTTTTGTTTTTTACAGATTCTTTCAACTGCCAGCAGTCTAATTTGGGTATTTTTGTTAAATGTGAAATGTAGAATAATTTTGATTAAATATCCAGCTTTGAAGTTTATATTTGGTTGTTTTTCCAGATAAAACTGAAAGTTACACATAATTAGATCAAGCACCACCAGAAACCTGAAAATCCAACAATTTTTCCAGTTTCTTGTGATGATAAATGATGTAATTTTGGTGTTTCCTTGTTGTTTTAAAACCACTAGCAAGTTTTGTGTTTCAGAGGAATAGTTATTTGATCTACAAAATGTCAGAAAATAGTGAAAGTCACTTTTTGCCCCAAGCAATGATAAATATTTGTCCAACCAACAGTCTCTGCATTATGTGAAACATGGAGATATTCTTTTTAGGACTTCATATTACTTAAACAATAAATTGAAAAGAGTGGGATAGAAGGGTTGACCATAGAGGGCTGGAAGAAAGAAATCAAAAGAAATATTTTGGATTGAGACATGTTCAGCAAGAACGTTCGTGAATGCAAGACAAAAAGAAACTGACAAGTTACAGGCCGAAACTACACTAAAAGCTTTGTCAAAAAATGAAAAAGTGTGAGATAAGGCAGACAGACACAGTGTGCACCTGGTGTGTGGGCTGCCTTCATCTGGCTTCTCCTGCTGTACTACTAACAAGCTCCAGTCACCAGAAGAGCTTGTGAGGGAGGTGTGTGCGTCTGGAAGTGTGTAGCACTGCACGAGAGGAAGACACAGTGTGTGTGTCTGTCTGTCTCTCATGCTGTGTTTCATTTAAAACTGCCCAGAAAGCTCTGACTGGGAACACAGGCTTTGAAGTCGCACACAAACACAGCAGCTCACACACAGGGAGGAGAGGAAGCTGCTGAGGAACCACTCACTCAAACTGCACCGCCCTCTGACAACAGACCAGAAATTTTCTTTGGGCTTTTCCACAGAAATCCTGTCAGGGTCTCCATAGAATCCAAAGCACTGTATGTAAATATGAGCCTCTGTTTAGCAGAAGCCAAGTTTTCCAGGCATTGGTGGTTACCGTAGTATTTACTTCACATGTGCAGTTGCGTCTCAGAAAGTCAATCGAGGACAAATGGTGACCCACGAGGTCTTAGAGGATGAAGACTAATAGCCTGACAGTCAGTCCTGTTTCTCTGCTCATTCATGAGTGTGTAGCCTAAGAGCGTGCATGTGTGTGTGCACACCTTTCATCCGAGATCAGCTTGTCCGAAGCGATATCCCAGCCACCTGCAGGCAGTGACAGCAACAGAAACAGCTGTTGTCTTGCACCACTAATGGACACAGTGGACTTCATTAAGCAAGTCATATGCAGTCGAATGTTGGACATTTTGGGAAATATGTCTGTTCTTGCCAAGAATTAAATGAAAACACTGATACTGTTCACATCTGCCGATTCAGTGAAAGTCTCTGGTCATCAGCTGGTTATTAGCTCAGACAAAATGTTAACTGGCGAGTTTTAGAGGCTACTGTACAGATGAAAGACAGAAAGAAAGACAGAAAGAAAGACAGAAAGAAAGAATAACTTCCTCTCAGATACTTCCATTCGCTTCAAGCTGACAGGCAACAAAGCCAAACTCCACTCCAGTGAAGCTTATTGACTTACTCCCACAACCACTGCGACACCAGGCGCATCCATTTTGGAAACACAATGAGCAGCAAACAGCAAGTCCATGTGTGTGTTCCAGTTATGACACCAGAAATTCAGCAGTTATCTCCTGAAATATTGAGCTGTCTGTGTTTGTCTGAGGAAGCGGCTGTGAGTCAGCATTTAAATATGCCATCGGTGTTCACAATTAAACTTTTGGCTCGACCTGTCAAGGGTTGGTGCACTCAAATAATTATAGCTGTAAATCCTGATTTAAGGGTAGAATAATTTAGTGTTAATTTAAATATTGCTCACTCACTGATATGTTGGTGAAACCTGGAACCCATCAGCAGTAGAACTCTATTTATCTGAAAACACTGTGAAGCTGGAGAGCAGCTGAAGGCCAAACCGGTTCCATGTGTTCCATTATAGCAGCGGCATTGTAGCTCTGCTCAGACTTGTGTTCTTGTTTTGCCTTTTAACTCAAAGGCTTTAATTCATGAGCCTAAATCCAGACAGTTCACTTTGTACCACCATTACATAAGTCACTTTAAACTGCCACGACCTCATTTGAACCTTCATTGTCATGTTAAATTACAGTAACCTTGCCTCATTCTCATGACGTCTGAAAAATGAATCACAAAGTGGTCACTTGTTCCACTTTCCACTGAGAAGGGAGGACATCTGGGCACTGCGGTGTACAAAAACAGAGCTCACATGCAACCCTAAACACACACTAGCAAACACACATGTTTATATCATACAGTATCTCCTCATAGCAACAGATGTACCCACTAGATTAAACAAACTACCATCCTCTCTACATTGCTGACATTCATTCCTACTGAGGGAATCCCTGGGTAGCTGAAGATGCCGGAGCGAGACATAAACTGTAACGTCTGGCTCCTTGCAGGATGTCAAAATACAGACAGAGACTCTACACTGGGGCTTTAAACTTATCTTACAGCTGATGATGAGAGGTGGTGCGCTCATGAAGAGATCTCTGCACTTATTAGGCAGTTGCAGAAGCAGACATCACCGCTCTTTTATCACAGTCTCTTTAAAGGTTTGACTTTTTCGTTTTTCTCACTGCTTTCCCCAGCTTTTTCTCAGCTCGTTTTCCTATTCCCTCATCCATTCGTCACTGCTCCCGTCTCCTTGCCTTACAGTAACCACTAAATCCATGGAGAGTACTCTGCAGAGCTGACACCCTATCAATTGGTACAACTTATCTCCGGCCTGCCACCGAATGCCTCAGCGTCTACCATGCGGCAATCAATGCAAGCTCAGCATGGAGGAAAAGCGCGGTCTGCGAAACCCCGGACACCCGCAAATTCACACGTAGCTGCATCCTCGTACACATGCTCTCTGACAGTCACAAAGCCCCGTACACACAGATGAAATTATGCATGCACTGTGGAAGCTGATGGCTGCCTTCGGTGGTTTTCCCTGATACATTGCTTTTTTCTGTATTCCCCAAGCACGGTCCCCTCCCCGTCTCTCCTCCATCACAGTCTGAACTCTTTACAAAGTAACTCCAGTCATCGTCTCCCTAATGAATCATGCTCCCTCTCCCACATCTTCCTCCTCTGTTCGCATTAATCTGTTCTTCTCTTGAAATGAAAAATTCCGTCCTAAAACTCCCAGGCTCTCTCTTAAATACAGAACTGAATCTCTGTGATCTAGGAACTGAAACTTGATTGTTGCCTAAAAAAAATAAAAGAACGCTTATTTAGAAAGATAGAATTACAGAAGATGTATGAAAACACACACACTGTCTGCTACTAAGTTCTTAGACTTCTTTCATGCCCGTCGTGACACCTTAAAATCCACGGTGCCCTAAAGGAAGGCCATTAGCGCTACAGTGATTGAGCACCGCTGTACAGACAGCAATGCAAAGCCTGTTCATCTCCCTCTCACACATGTATGGATACGCACATACACACAGGAGGCCTTGGCGGTGCCATCCATAAACCTGTCTGGGGTTGCAGTATATCCAGGTGGCAGATTCACAGCCCCAGCAGTAATGAAACTGAATCAAAGCCTGCCTGAATATGACGCACTGCTGCTGCCTAACTCATCAAACCTCCAAACCACTTGCACAAGTGTGATGAAACGTGTCACACCCACAGGAGTCTAACACAACCCAAGAATTTTTTTTAAACTCTTACGCAGAATGACGTCTAAGACAGCACTGGGCCACAGATTTTCCCTGGTCTCGCTGGATCGTTTAACACATCTTGGAGACAATAAAAGCTAAGAGTTCTTTGCAGAGCTTAAAGGATGAGTCAATGTATTAATCGGTTAATCCACAGAACATCACTTAACAACAATTCTAATAACTGAGTAACCATTTTTAACCCTCTGCACTTCAAAACACACCTGAAAGGAATGCTGTATTTTGAAAACTGACCAAAAAATACACCATTTATGAGACCGAGAATTAGCAAAAACTGGGAGAATGGTTGGATTTCCACCTTTCCACAGTGATGTGCCATTCTGTTGGAAAACTTCACCAAATCCAAGCTTAAAATCATGAAATTTTCTTAAAATAACAACATTCTACAGGTTTCGTTTTAATATTTGCCAAAAATAAACTGTTCAAAACCGATTATGTAATAAACAAAAAACTGGGATCTCCATAGTGTGACTGGGTAGTCATTCATGACTAAGCCACAACCACGTTGAACTGGGCTGAACTGCAATCTGTGGTTAAACAGAGCAGATAGAAGATTCTTGTGGAAACAAATTAAAAAGGTAAGACGTAAAATATCCACAGTATGTGGAGTCGCTGCTTTTGTCAGTATTGGAAGCAACTATGAGCACAATGTTGTACATGTTGATTCAAGGTCTTTTCAATTGTAAAACAAATAATCAAAGAAATTTAACTTTTGTTTTTTCTCTTTTATTTTAGGATTTATGGCATCAGAACTTTGTCATACTGAAATTACATTTCTGAGTTCTCTCTACTTCTAACCTTTTAAGTGCTGTTTCTACAGAGCTGCAGGACTTTATACTTCACTGAAAAATAAGCCCACAGTGTGTAAAAATGTGACGGGGGTAAAAACTGCCTTTTAAAAAATATATAGCTGCATCAGCAGTTCTTCATTTAGGCTAAATGCCAATATCATGCCAAAATACTCACTAACATGCAAGTTTTGAGCAGGTGAGGCTACCATGCTGACCGTCTTAGCTAAGTGTGCTGTTTACGTTTGCGAATTAGTAGCACCAACCAAAAAGTACAACTGAGGATGGTGGGAAACGTTTTCCCGGTGTTTTGTCATGAATAAAACACGGACATCATGATGGTGGCCAATCTATCCAGTAATTATTATGATAAACTCGATTCACAAATAAAACGACTTGTTTGTCGTCATTCGCTTTGTCACTGACGGTTGATCACTAGTGGATAGTCAAGGCCGTGGTTGCCTAGGTAACCCTGTTGTAGTTCCCATCCATCATGTCAGTGAAACTGGCTAATCTACACTTCAAGAGTGACAATTCGCCCACGCTTAATTTCTTTTAGTTCACACATGATACACTTGATCAAATAGAGCTTATCAAGATCAATGCTTTGTGGAGACGGCAATGACGAGCTGCTCTTCCATTCTGATGTGGTTAAAGAGGTAGGAAGCAAAACCTGTGTGTGCAACATTATATTTTAGTCCGGACAAAAGTTTTGGTCCAGCAAATCTACTTCTCCATCTCATCCACTATCATATAGTTTTAATTTTGCAGTCTGAAGCAAGTAATATAGTTTAATTAAGCTAATCTTGAAAGAATACTAATAACTGCAACATGAACTCTGTGACACTATGATGTACATGTTTTACAATTGAGGTATTTCCCTCTCTCTCTGTCCCTGCGGTGCTGACCACAATTTTTTGTGCAAAGTGGAAAGCAGGGTGCTATGCCAGGACATTTGACAGGGGAAAGTGCACCAATACAGGCCTGCACACACAAACAGAATGACACTGAGAAAACCTCCCTGTTGTTCTCAAATTGCAACCAGAAAGATACAGATAATGAAGGGACAGAAGGAAAAGAAATTTAAATATGTTTCCTAAAAAAAAAAGAAATAAATAGAGGGACTAAGCAGACACAGGCTGTGACAGAGGACGGCTTTATGGATGTGTGTGAAATAAAGAGAGCGAAAGGGAACACAAACAGTGGAAGCAATGGAGGGAGAGAGCGAGAGAAACAGAGGTCAGCAGCTGACAAAACAAAAGGATAAAGTCAGAAAGGGGTGCTGCTATCTCTCTATCCCAGGATGGACCACACAAATACACCCTCCTACCCCAAATCCATAGACTAAACACCACACTGTGCGAAAGAGCTACTGCAGGCGGCGTGGAGCGAGCAGTCAGATTAGAGGTAACATATAGACAAACAGTGTGTTTAAAAATAGAGAGTGGGATCTATCCTATTATTGTGTGTGAGTGGGAGAAATCCAGGGGTAGCTTATCCTACAACTCTCAAATCTGTCTCAAAACAAAGCAGACACACACACACACACACACACACACACAGAAACACACACAGAGAAACACACACACACAGAAACACACACACACACACACAGGGGTATCCCAGCTGAGGCCTCGAGACCATTAAGAGAATTAAAGGCGACATAAGATGAGCAAGAAGGGGGAGAGAAGGGGATTCTCAGCGCATGGCAGCATCCACAGGAGAAGGAAATGCAAAGAGTGTGTCCTCAAAAGGTGAACAGCAGCAGCAGCGCGTGGGCTCATCTGTTCTAAAGTAAATATAATGAAAAAGGAATCAGACTTACATCTACTTTTAACCCTCGGGCGTGGATCGTTCACCACTATAAACTGTCACAGAGGTCTGTTTCCTCCACAAAGTACACACACACACACTCCTGAAATAGCAACAATCTCTTTCCGTGAGATGTTTCAGTGATGTCACACTACACCTTGTAGACAACAGCACAAATCAAGCTGCTTACAGTGAATCTCCAGCGACCATTCTCGCCTCGTTCAGCCCGAGTCCATGTTCAAATCCAAGCGGCGTCCGAAACACAGAAAAACTCCTCCAGTTGGTCGCCGGCAGCGAGAAAACCCGAGCAGACAGGAGGAAGATGAAACCAGCAGCCGGCAAGTCTGACTGAAACAGAAAGAGAGAGACTCCCTCTTTCCTCAGAGAGCTACCCGCCTCTCTCTCTCTCTCGCTCTCTCTCCCTCCTCCTCCCTCCCTTGTTCCCTCCCTGGAGCTTATCTGTCCTGAAGCTATCACTTCTTCCTCACCCCTCCTACCTTCCCCCTACTCACTTGTGCTCCAACTCCGGCGAGTGTTTCCAAGGCAGCACCGTCACGACGTTCTCCGCTGACAAGTCGCAGCTCCGGACAGACTTTCAGCCCCACTCCTGTTTCAGTTCCACTTCGGTCTTTCAGAGAGAGAGAGGGAGAGAGAGAGCGAGAGAGGGAGAGAGAGAGAGGGAGAGAGTGAGAGAGCGAGAGAGAGAGAGAGAGAGAGAGAGAGACATGAAGGCCTGAAAGCCGATCCTCTCTGATCTCATCAAGCAAAGTTACCAACAGCAACCAGACCAGCAGGCAGCTGAGAGAAACACCCGGTTCACCTCCCTCCCTCCCCTCTGCGACTCCCCCCTTCTTACAAAGAGCTCACACAGAGCCAACCAACCAAGCCGACCCACCCCCTCCCCCGTCTGCTACAGGCACACACCAACACACATGTCCGCGCGCACACACATCCCCACACGTGCCGCAAACACACCGCACGAGTGGCGCATGTGCACACCCTGTGCATCAAGGTGAGAAAGGCCGGTCATGAGTAGAGTCACAGGTAATAAATAAATACACAAACACCACCTAAGAGTAGCATGCAGATTGTAGCTATAGTGACAAATTTAAACAGAGAAGATTTTGAAAGTTTTTTTTGTTTGCAGACCCCAAAGTGTTCCATCATCTACTTTTACACAACTTCAAGCAACACATTATATTGAGTTGTGTTGGGGTGATGACCCGCTCCCTTTTGTTCTGCTCCACTGCTCCCTGTGCTGTCTGTTTCTTCCTGTTGTCGTCTTGTACATCTGCCCGCAACTGCACATTACTGCATGACTTGGCTCTGAGGTGATACGATGACTAAGTTGATTTATCAGCCTTTTCCCGCAGCTACATCAGTCATTCACAGAGTCAGGGAAGTGAGGACAGTGTTAGGAAGAGCAAATGCATGTCCCGCAAGAAATCACTCATATGTGGACTCCTCGCACACCGTCTCTTTGACGGCTGGAACTTTTCATCTCTGTGTGGCATTTAAAAACAAGTCAAATATGAACCCTCACACATACACATTAACACACAAAGACCTGTAAGAGTGAGACTGACTACACCCCAAAAGAAATTATCCAAAGGAACCTATTCTTGTCTTGAAAGTATCTATCTATCTATTCCCACCGCTACATTAAATAGATGGTAGCATGATGAAACTTGTCATTTACTGCTTTAGATAAACGTTTAAGCTGCATACAATATTTTTGATGGATTAGGTTGACAAAATAATGTTAGTAATGGCATTAAATTAATGTTGTGTGTAATTTAAGCTCAGCCGATTTAAAACTAAACTCAAGTTGAGATAGCAGATGGAAATTAGCTTGATGACTGCGTCACCTCGCGATCGGGACTCAACAAAAACAATTTGCATCGATCTTTTTGAGCTATGACAACTTCTAATGGAATTATGTTCAACCAACAAAATATACAGTTATCAGAATAAGCCATTCCTTTACAATCAAAGTTATTACAAATTATTTTTTCAGGCTGATGTAGCATTTTAACATGATCTGAAGTTATTTTTAGGTTTAATATGCTTAATTACCATCATTATGGACACAAGGTATTTTGTTGGTAAAACAAAAAATGCAGATAGGGAAGGGGATTCAAGAGGAAATTATCAACTGAAATGTACACAAAAATTTGAGTTTAATTTACAAACAATATTAATATTGATGCAATTACCAACATTATTATGTCAACTTACAAAGTTTATGAGAATCAGTAAGTTATTTTTTTATCTTGTAACACTAAAGTGTAAATAATTGTGACAATGAGACCTTTAAATATTTTTTAGAGTGCGATTAACAGTGGAGCAACTTCATTTTTGTAAAGATTTGCCAACTTAAAAACTTGTTTGTACTTTGGGTAAGTAGATAGCACATAATGCTAAAAATTCCTTTTAAATAATGTGAAAATACAATTTTGTTTTATGAATAATCAACTTGTGTTTATGCTTCTAGTCAATAAGCAAGTGGCAATTAAAAATATCAATAAGAGAGGGAAAAGAGTTTAACATGTGTTGTTTGAACACAAATTCATTAGAAGTTGTCAAAACATAAAAAGACTGATTCTTTGGTAATTTTTTTGTGTGTGTATGAACTCTAAACATTGTTTATTTTAGAGTGTAGAGTATCTACAATCATGCAGGATTGAGGCCCAGCCGGCTCACTTCCTCTATGAACTTCCTTTTCCCAGGACTGCTGTGACCACCAGGGAACCGAATTCTCAACAACACCACATCTCCCACTATATCATTACCACATCGTTACATCACATCAGACATTCAAACATGCAGTGAGAGAGCGCTGTGGCACAGTAAATCAGGATTTCTCAGACATCTACACTTAACAGTGAGGATACATTGAATTAGGAGATGGTGCAATTTTAGGATGCATGCTTGTCCATCTACCACATGCACACACTTAAAGGAATAGCTCAGCATTTGGGGAATATAGTTTCTGCTTTCCTATGTGAATTGCACAATCAGGTCAGCCGAGGTTAGCATAGATTTCAGACTATCTATGAGCTAATTTACTCTGTCAAAAAAAAAGAATAAAAATGACCATTTGGACTATTTCTTCACTAGGACCAGTAATTCTCGAGTGTCTGCAAGTTGTCATGACAGAGACAAGAAAACAGTCGGGCACAGAATCTGCAGAAAAACAGCAAGTTGACACTTTTACACTTTGGGTTTTTATATTAATATAATAATTACACAAAATATACCATCTTAATTAGTGTGCTTTTGGGGTGATGGTAGGAAGCTTTTGTCATGTGACAGAGCCAGGATGGCTGTTTCCAGTCTTTGAAGGAAGCAGAGCTAATTGGCTGCTGGCTATAGCCTTGCATTTAATAAGTGGCTAAGATATTCACATTTAACTTGGGGCCAGAATACAAGCATATGTATAAGTCTGTGTAGCTGGCCTACATTTGGAAACTCCAGGATACTAAAAGTAAAAATAAAATAATAAGTCTGGAAAACAGTAATCATATACTGTATTTCTAGACGCCATTACACGTCCATTTTTTAACATTTTGACTAAAACAGTTCATAAATATTCAGCACAAGTGCTTAGAAACACACACACAAAGTCAGCACACATCAAAGCCAGTCAACTGGCCTCATTCAGACTGTGAGGTGGAAAAGAGGAAATGTACAGATCTGTATAAACACACACTGGCGGCTACGGATCACCTGAATTAGACATATGGGTTAGACGCTTTACCTTTGCCCCACACACACACACACACACACACACACACACACACACACACACACACACACACACACACACACACACACACACACACACACACACACACAGACACACACACACACACACACACACACAGACACACACACAGAGTTCTTACATGTGCCTGAATGCAAACCTCAGACTCCTAACTGACTTTCCATTATTCAAAACACCAGCCAATTCAGGTCAATGGTTCTGAATGTAAGCAGTCACTGTCGGTTTAAGGTAATACACACAGGTAGGGAGGAAGGGGCCGCTTGAACTGAGGTTAGAAATCTGGCAAAAAATCTGAGCCTCCATTTGCACAAAAGCCATGCTTGCTGTGAGGGAAAGTTTTGGTGTTAAGGTTTAGTTATATATTTCACTGATGGTCTTCCCCACGATTTGAATTTACTGAAAAAGCAATGCCTTACTTTGCATTGAGGCCATTGTGTGCACACACAAAAAAAAGATGAAACTCTTGGTTGCCTAATTGCTGTAATCCTGTCACTCCTATTTTAATCCTGCTTGTCGCAGAAACCCAGCAATTATTCCACAAAAACAAATGAAGTGTTGCTCCTTTTAGATTTTACAAGATGACAGTGGAAGTCTGGATTTATAACATAACCAAGAGACACAACTTGGTGATTCACAGTAAAGGATCGGCTTGGAAGACGGGACAGGACTGGCTGAACTTTAGAAAGTATACGGCTGTATCTTGTTTAATTTACACTTTAATTTGCATATAAAATACAAACCCCCAAACTCAGGCCCTTAATTCTGTGGAAGCTTTTCCAGGTTTTAGTTTTAGGCTTTGCTTCAAGCCAGTGATCACCAAAATTGATTGTGCTGTCACAGGAGTAACATGCAAAACGCCCTCTGAGAATATCTGTTGCCTAATGAAGCAACATTAGGTGGAAAAGATAAATCCTCCATTTATTTTCACTATATATATATCGCATTGATTTCTTTAATTTACTTAGCCATAGATGTTATAAACCTCAAAAATAAATTAGAAAATTCTCTTACTAAATGTCCCGTTACACAGAGGAATCTGGGAGGCAGGAGGTTTTCTGTTTACTGCTTTGTATTTATTTATTTTTTCCATTATTATATGCATCCGTTAGTACACTCCAGTAAACAGTCACTCTACTCAGTAATAAAAGGCTTCAGTCTCACTTCTTTGACGCTGAATAAGAAACCAGTTTGACATTCAAGCTTCAGGCTGCCGAATGTCGTACATCCCCCATCTTCTCTACTGGACCCTGTCGTAAATTGCCCCCTGATTTTCTGCCTCAAGGCACATCCACACTTAAGGGACCCCATGGGGTCTGAGGACACATGTGTGTGTCTGTATGTGTGTGTGTGTAGGAGCTAATCTGCAGGACAAAGGGGGCCCTATCCTCACCCCACACGCGGGGAATTAGTGCTGGGGGCCTCACAGCTGAGCATCTTACTGACAATAGAAACTGGAAGTGTGTGTTCATGTGCATTTGTGACTGTGAATGTGTGTGTGTGTGTGTGTGTGTGTGTGTGTGTGTGTGTGTGTGTGTGTGTGTGTGTGTGTGTGTGTGTGTGTGTGTCTCCTGCAAACGCACGTGTCAAACACAAAGCCTTCCAACTGTCCGCCTCACCCAGGGGAGAGAGATTGACAGGAGGGGGCGGGATAGACGGACGGCTGGATGGATGGGTCGACGGATGAAAGTGGAAATGTGAAGTAAAGAAAAAAGGACAAGGGAGGAACAGGGGTCTGAAACATGCTGCCTCAGGGTGAAGGGTGAGGACAGTTAGACAGAGGGGTAGAATGTGGAGGAGGGTTAAAAAAAATGGCAGAATTACTGTGGACAGATGGCAGAGAGAACGAGCGACAGTAGCCAGTTTGGATGAGGTAATAAAAAAAAAGTGGGATGATACGAGGACACACATTGTCTTAATTTGTGCCCAAATAATCAGCTGTTGTTTTCACACACGAATCCAAACACACACGGAGAAAAAATAGTGCAGCATATAACCTCTAACGAAAGCACAATGTGTCCTTCCTTGCTTTAAGTATAACATGTTAAATAATGAGCTTTAGAGGTGCTAATGATAACTTTCCACTATCAGCACTGAGCTTAACTAACTAGATGCTGGCTCTAATTATATTGTGAACTCTCCCCAGGCAATTTCTGGGCAGGTTTTTGCTTCCATCACATTTTTACTCACTGTGCCCTCGTTTTCACCACAATATAATGCCCTGCACCTCTATGGAAGTGCAGTTTGTGTCAGGGCTCTCTCCTCACCCCCGTCCTTCCCACCTGACGTCCCCAAATACCCCTTTTCCCATCTGCTTCTCTCCCCCTCTCCTGTTTCTCTGCCCTGTCTGTCTCTCATCCACTCCTCTGCCCTGCCTGTCTCTCATCTGTTCCTCTGCCCTGCCTGGCCTGCCTATCTTCTATCTGCTCCTCTGTCCTGTCTTTCCCCTACAGCTCGGTGCCTGAGTGGAGTCTAGCTTCTCCAGCTGACTCCACTCAGGCAATCAACTATCTCCACGTCTCCCGGGCAGCTGACAATCATCTTGCTAACGACTCACCCCTACAATAAGTACCGGCTCAGCCTTCCACTCCCTGCCAGAGTATTAAACAAGAACCATGCAGTTCGGTTTGCGCTCTAGCCTTCAACATTTTCTGTTTTGAGTTTCTGCCGTGTTTTTGACGTTGTTTTCTCCTGCTTTTGTTCAGTTCAGCTGCCCGGGATCCCCCGCCATCCTCCTTCCCCTCCGGCTCTCCCGACAAGTCCTCACCGGTTTCCCCTGCCTGGATCCCCCACTCCTGCCTGGATCCCCCACTCCTGCCTGGATCCCCCACTCCTGCCTGGATCCCCCACTCCTGCCTGGATCCCCCACTCTTGCCTGGATCCCCCACTCTTGCCTGGATCCCCCACTCTTGCCTGGATCCCCCACTCTTGCCTGGATCCCCCACTCTTGCCTGGATCCCCCACTCTTGCCTGGATCCCCCACTCTTGCCTGGATCCCCCACTCTTGCCTGGATCCCCACTCTTGCCCGGAACCCCACTCCTGCCCGGAACCCCCGCTCCTACACCCTGGTTTTCCCCCCACCTAGCCACCATTTTCACCCCCAAACAATAAACCACTTGCATTCAGCCAGCCCTGGTAGTGTGGCTTTCTGCTCGGGTCCACCAGCTCAGTCCGTGACAGAATACTCTGGCCAACAAACGGACCCGGAGAGCCCACTACCGGGGTTTGGACCAACCCTCTCCCCTCCACAGCCCTCGCCATCCCCGTGACTGGAATCCCTCTGCTCTGCTCCTCGTCTCACCGGCCCCACTGTGAGTAATTTTCCTTTTTTTAAATCCAGTCTCGCCCTGTACACCCCGCTGTTGATTTTGTTGGAACCACCCTGTGTAGTCACCATGCCTAGCAAGACCTCGACCCAGCCCGCTGACCCCCAGACCCAGACTTCAGGTTCATCCCACGTGTTCTTCTTTTCTTGCAAGGAGAACAGCGTTTTTTTTTTTATGCTGTCAGCGACCTCTGGTGGGAGTGGAAGGAGACTGGCAAGGAGAGCACGGTAGCCCTGGCGCGCAGGTTAGCAGCCCAGAGGCCCGAGCTAACCTGCCGCCTACCCAAGGAGATACAGGACTTCCTGGACACTCCTCCCCGCACCCAGTCCCCGGCTCCCGACTCCGCCCCCGGAGGGGCTCCCGGCTCCGCCCCCAGTTCCCGCGGAGGTCGACGGCGCCCCGCCCCCAGTTCCCGCGGAGGTCGACGGCGCCCCGCCCCCAGTTCCCGCGGAGGTCGACGGCGCCCCGCCCCCAGTTCCCGCGGAGGTCGACGGCGCCCCGCCCCCAGTTCCCGCGGAGGTCGACGGCGCCCCGCCCCCAGTTCCCGCGGAGGTCGACGGCGCCCCGCCCCAGTTCCCGCGGAGGTCGACGGCGCCCCGCCCCCAGTTCCCGCGGAGGTCGACGGCGCCCCGCCCCCAGTTCCCGCGGAGGTCGACGGCGCCCCGCCCCCAGTTCCCGCGGGAGGTCGACGACGCCCCGCCTCCGCTCCCTGAGGAGGCCGTCGACGCCCCGCCTCCGCTCCCTGAGGAGGCCGTCGACGCCCCGCCTCCGCTCCCTGAGGAGGCCGTCGACGCCCCGCCTCCGCTCCCTGAGGAGGCCGTCGACGCCCCGCCTCCGCTCCCTGAGGAGGCCGTCGACGCCCCGCCTCCGCTCCCTGAGGAGGCCGTCGACGCCCCGCCTCCGCTCCCTGAGGAGGCCGTCGACGCCCCGCCTCCGCTCCCTGGAACCTCGGCAGCCTTAGAAGGGACTAAGGTCTTCCCCGAGTCCAGGAAGAGGCTTTGCGCCTCCCATCCTGCGCCGCCCCGGAGGGGCCCCTGGATCCTGCGCCGCCCCCGGAGGGGCCCCTGGATCCTGCGCCGCCCCCGGAGGGGCCCCTGGATCCTGCGCCGCCCCCGGAGGGGCCCCTGGCCCAGTGTTCGGTCCTGCCCCCGGAGGACCCATCGGACCCGGCTCTGCCCCCAGTCCGGCCTCCAGCCCGGTCCCTCTGCCCTGTCCGGCCCCGGAGCCGTCCGCCGGAGCGGCCCCTCTGCCCTGTCCGGCCCCGGGCCGTCCGCCGGAGCGGCCCCTCTGCCCTGTCCGGCCCCCGGGCCGTCCGCCGGAGCGGCCCCTCTGCCGTGTCCGGTCCCCGGGCCGTCCGCCGGAGCGGCCCCTCTGCCCTGTCCGGGCCGTCCGCCGGAGCGGCACCGCCAGTCTGTCCGGTCCCCGGGCCGTCCGCCGGAGCGGCCCTGCCTGTCTGTCCGGTCACTACCTGCCCAGCCCCTGGGCCGTCCGCCGGAGCGGCCCCGCCTGTCTGTCTGGACCCCAGGCCGTCCTCGGAGGAGGACCCTCCGGCGAGTCCAGCTTCGGCTGGCCCCGCCTCCAGGCCTCCCTCTGAAGCGTGCCCTCCGCCCTGTCCAATCTCAACCCGTCCCGCCTTCTGGCCGTCCCCCAGAACGGGTCCTCCGGCTTGTCCTGCCTCGACCAGTCCGGTCCACGAAGTGGATCTTTAGGCCGGTCCGGCCTCGACCTGTCCCGCCTTCGGGCCGTTCCCCGAAGCAGACCCTCTGGCCCGTCCGGCCCTGGTCCCTATCGCCTCCGGGCCGCCCCCCCGGAACGGACCCTCCGGCTTGCCCAGCCTCGTCCGGGCCGCCCCCCCGGAACGGACCCTCCGGCTTGCCCAGCCTCGTCCGGGCCGCCCCCCCGGAACGGACTCCCCGTCCTGCCCACCCACGGCCAGTCCGGCCCCCAGGCCTCCCACCGGAACGGACTCTCGTCCTGCCCATCCCCAGCCAGTCCGGTCCACGGTCCGTCCTCCGGAGCGGACCCTCCGCCCTATCCATCCTCGGCCAGTTGAGCCTTCGGGCCGACCCCCAGAGCTACTGCCCTGCTAGTTCTGTCCGGCCCTTCCCTTCACTCAGTCCAGTCCGGCCCTTTCCTTCACTCAGTCCAGTCCGGCCCTTCCCTTCACTCAGTCCAGTCCGGTCCAGTCCCCGTCCTGCCCTGTTCTCAGTCCAGTCCGGTCCAGTCCCCGTCCTGCCCTGTTCTCAGTTCAGTCCGGTCCAGTCCCCGTCCTGCTCTCAGTTCAGTCCGGTCCAGTCCCCGTCCTGCCCTGCTCTCAGTTCAGTCCGGTCCAGTCCCCGTCCTGCCCTGCTCTCAGCTCAGTCCGGTCCAGTCCTCAGCTTCGCTCAGCTCAGTCCGGTCCAGTCCTCAGCTTCGCTCAGCTCAGTCCGGTCCAGTCCTCAGCTTCGCTCAGCTCAGTCTCAGTCTAGTCCAGTCCTGCCCTCAGTTCAGTCCTTCCAGTTTCCCCTGTGGGCCCTTCCAGTTTCCCCTGTGGGCCCTTCCAGTTTCCCCTGTGGGCCCTTCCAGTTTCCCCTGTGGGCCCTTCCAGTTTCCCCTGTGGGCCCTTCCAGTTTCCCCTGTGGGCCCTTCCAGTTTCCCCTGTGGGCCCTTCCAGTTTCCCCTGTGGGCCCTTCCAGTTTCCCCTGTGGGCCCTTCTAGTTTCCCCTGTGGGCCCTTCTAGTTTCCCCTGTGGGCCCTTCTAGTTTCCCCTGTGGGGGCTCCTGGCTGCCCTTGGTAGCCGTGGGTTCTCGCCCCGGCTGGCTCCGTAGGGCGCCAGGAGGCGCCCATTGAGGGGGGGGGTACTGTCAGGGCTCCCTCTTCACCCCCGTCCTTCCCACCTGACGTCCCCAAATACCCCTTTTCCCATCTGCTTCTCTCCCCCTCTCCTGTTTCTCTGCCCTGTCTGTCTCTCATCCACTCCTCTGCCCTGCCTGTCTCTCATCTGTTCCTCTGCCCTGCCTGGCCTGCCTATCTTCTATCTGCTCCTCTGTCCTGTCTTTCCCCTACAGCTCAGTGCCTGAGTGGAGTCTAGCTTCTCCAGCTGACTCCACTCAGGCAATCAACTATCTCCACGTCTCCCGGGCAGCTGACAATCATCTTGCTAACGACTCACCCCTACAATAAGTACCGGCTCAGCCTTCCACTCCCTGCCAGAGTATTAAACAAGAACCATGCAGTTCGGTTTGCGCTCTAGCCTTCAACATTTTCTGTTTTGAGTTTCTGCCGTGTTTTTGACGTTGTTTCTTCTGCTTTTGTTCAGTTCAGCTGCCCGGGATCCCCCACCATCCTCCTTCCCCTCCGGCTCTCCCGACAAGTCCTCACCGGTTTCTCCTGCCTGGACCCCCCACTCCTGCCTGGGACCCCCCACTCCTGCCTGGGACCCCCACTCCTGCCTGGGACCCCCACTCCTGCCTGGGACCCCCACTCTTGCCTGGGACCCCCACTCTTGCCTGGGACCCCCACTCTTGCCTGGGACCCCCACTCTTGCCTGGGACCCCCACTCTTGCCTGGGACCCCCACTCTTGCCTGGGACCCCCACTCTTGCCTGGGACCCCCACTCTTGCCTGGGACCCCCACTCTTGCCTGGGACCCCCACTCCTGCCTGGACCCCCACTCCTACACCCTGGTTTTCCCCCCACCTAGCCACCATTTTCACCCCCAAACAATAAACCACTTGCATTCAGCCAGCCCTGGTAGTGTGGCTTTCTGCTCGGGTCCACCAGCTCAGTCCGTGACAGTTTGACACATTTAGAAATGCCATCAATCAAAAAAAATGAATAACTGAACCTGAATTTCTTGATTACTTTTACAAAATTGAAAAAAAGCCTGAAATCTACATGCACAACATTTTTTCAAGTACCCCCAGAGGCTTCTGATATTTTGAAAAAAAGTGACCCTACACACTGCAGATATTTTGTTATTTAAACTTTGATTTGTTCCCAGATGTGTCTCCTATCTGCTCTGTGTAAACAGTCCCTTTGTTTCATCACATGACTGTTCGTCTACAGAAAATGGCTCAAACACACAGTGTATTTTATAAATGAGACACGTAGGATAAAGTGATGCTGATGAAGCTTCATTTTTAAGCATAGACCTGGTTAAGTTTTTCTGCTTTAATAATAACACATGACAGACAACTAGTTCAAGGGCTGTTGGAAAGTTGAAAATCTGACAATTCTTGGTGTTTTTACAGTTCCTTGATCTGATAAATTGTAGATTTCGTTTCCTAAGACAACTTGCCTTTCAAACTCATTGGTGGGTTTTCAGGGTTTAGAGATTATTCACATCACCAAATCGTCAAATTTTTAGTACATTTTTAAAATTGAATTCTGGGGATAAAGGGGCAGATAAAATAAGACTTGTCTTCTTTCTGCTCCCTTTCTTTCTAGTTTGGAGAAGTTTGTATTTACATTAAATTTTCATTTTTGTTATTTTTTACAAATGAATGAAATAAAGAATAAAATAAAAATAAAATCAATTGTCTAGATCAGGGGTGTCAAATATGTGGCCCGTAGGCCATAAACAGCCTGCCAAAGGATCCAAAACATTTTCAGAACGTATTTTTTGCACTAAAACAAAGGAAAAATTAGGAGTTGTGATTATTTATAGGTTATTATTATGCTCTGATTTTACTGGTCTGGCCCATTAGAGATCAAATTCTGCTGAATGTGGCCGCTGAACTAAAATGACTTTGACAGCCTGGTCTAGATAAATAGTAGAAGGTATCAGTTGTTAGCAGTACTACCCAGTACCTCACCTTAGCTTAAGTCCTAACTCAGACTGCATCACTTAACTAACCCTAAATGTCAAACCCAAGTCTAATCTTATTTCTAATCGTTACAATGAACCCCAGCTCTCCTCTCAAAGGTGGAATGAGTGACAAAATGTTCTCAAGTCAGAGGGCCGACCGCATATTTCTCTGCCTTTGATGACATTTATTAAGAGAAGAAACATGAGAGCACCGACATTAAACTGTCATACTGTGTCAACACAAAAGAAAGGCTCAGAGAAACATGCTGGCACTCGGCTCCTTTGCCTCTTACACACATCAATACAGATACTGACCGTCTGAGTACAGCAGGTAGGCATTAATTCAGCCTGGCTGCACAATCAATGATGGTAAATGGAGGCAGCAGGAGGGACAGACAGTGATCTGCTGCTTTCATTTCCCTCCCGTCTCTCCCTCTCTCTCCCTCCATTAAAACACAACCTTTCCATGTCTTGTTTCACTATAGGAAAGCTCATTTAATGAGTCACAATCTCACTTTGTGCAGCACTCATGCAGCTTCCTCTCTCTCTCTCTCTCTTTCAGGCTCTTCAGTTCCACTGTCACCGCCAGGTATCACGCTTGTCCTTCACCCTCTGTACCATGTTCAGTCTCTCTTTCTACAGCCATGTCAGACTGTTGTGTTAATGTCGGCACTTCAGACTCTGGTTCCACTTTTGTAACCATCTTAAGCCCGCAATTTTACCCAATGTGTTTAGGTTTGATGGATTACTTGTTGTTGTTGGGTTTTTTTTTTTTCAAAGTTTGACGAATAGATTGTGTCAGTAAGAAAAAGTTCTCAAAAATACTTCACATGACAGTAAGAGGCTGGAGGTCCTGTGACAATCATATGGCAGCATTTCCTGTTGACACTACACGAGTAATTTCAAATTCATCCAGATTTCATTTAACATTAATGTGTCGACAAAGCTAATGTTTTTAAACAGATGCCCTCTCTCTCACCTTTTTCCCTCCCTCTCCTCTGGCCCTCCACCCCTTCATCTCCTCTATCTCTGCTCAGCCATTCGTCATAAATTCAGCACCTCCCCTGCCACTCCTCTTTTTATACTCTCCCTTATTGCTCCCATCTGTGCCCTCCCTCCTTCCTTTCCTTTAACAGCTGCTGGTCTGCGTCTGTCGCTGCTGACCCTTCGTTGCCACGTGCCAAGTCCTCCCCTCGTGTCCCACAGAGACCCTAAATCATTAACATACGCACACACATATATACATGCACAGATCGCTTTGTGATCCGTGGCCGTCCCCCTCCCACAGAGAGCGAGAAAAGCACACAAATCCAGCCACTGATTGAAGACCCTCATTACATTGCTGTGTCATTAGTCAATTAAATGCCTTATAAAGGCCAAATCCTTCAACTGAATGGGCCCAGACAACATGTGCAGAGAATCTCCACAGATTTAATCCTAAAGCACTGATTACATTTACAGCTACAGACACATCAGCGCTGGCGATCGCAGCTGGGTTTGGGGGTAATGTTGTCATGAAACACATCGAAGCTTAAACAAGAAAAATTAGCGGTGCTCAGTTAAATATATGAATCACACAGTGGAAGGACAGAAAAATTGGTAAATCTCTTGTTGGTCTGGCTTGTTTGTTTTTGTTTAAACCAATCACAATCATGTTGGGGAGAGTTAAGATCAGGATGCAGCAGCAGGGATCCCTTAAAACAGTACCAAGGGGTGTTGTTTTGTATGCCACTGTCTACATAAAATTTCCATTCTGGTAGGTTACTGATGTTTACTGAAGGGATTTTGAAAACTGGTAAACGTAGGTAGTGGAAGGGGAGGTAAATCTGCATGAGTCGCAGGGCCAATGACAGGCTTACACCTACAATCTACATCTGGTGATTCTGGACACCCAAAGGCTGCAATGTAAGAACATTAATGCCACTTTACAGTAAACAGCAGCTCACCACAGGATTAGGAAACAAGACTGTGAACACAACATCAAACTGCTTAGCACTCTGCCATCTCTCCAAAACAAGCTGTTATTTGTTTTTTGCTTCTTTTTTTTTGACAGTTTGTAATTCTAGGCAACTTTTTATCTTTATCAAGATGCACCTTTATGAACATGTCAAACTGTGTGAAATCAGCTAATCTCTCTTCAAGGCCTCTCAGAACACCACAAAAGGATGTTACAAACAGCAGTGACACACATCCAGCACTGCAGTTGCCCGCTAGTCAAGTGCAGACACATCATTTAGGTGTGTGCTTCCACTCTTACGTGTTTTTACGTGTGTAAATTGTACATGGAAATGGTTATTGTGAAATCTGCATAAAATACGTGTACTAGTCTGATCTTACTCTGAATCAGCCATTGTTCCACAATGTGAGTCATTACTCTAAAACTCGACACCTGGCCAGAGTCATGGAGACAGACAATCAGATTAAAAAAAAAAAAAAAAAAAAAGAGTAGACACAGAGATATTCTGTGGAGAAGCTGATATATTATCGCAGCCCACACACATACTCACAGCCACTGGACAGACAAGCAGAAAGTCACGCAGGCTACAGGGTATATCAATTCACCGTGTTAGTGAGACAACACAAGACAATCATGTCAAACCATGCTGAACATCTTATCTTCTTATCTTAAAGACCTTACTGCAACAGATCACTTTGCTGTCAGAGTGTAGGGTTACTAGTGCTTCCTAGAGTTTCCAGAAACAGAATGGGAGGCAGAACTTTCAGCTCATAGTTTGTATTCAGGAGGCAGACACCCTCTCTACTTTTAAGATTAGGATTAAAACTTTAATTTGTAATAAAGTCTGTAGTTAAACCTGCTCAGATGCCCCTGAATGTTCTCTTCGTTGTGCTGCTAGAGGGCCAGACTGCTAGGGGACTTCCCATGATGTACTGAGCACCTCTCCACTATTTCTCCACATAATTATATCTCTCCATTGTATGTCACTGAATCTGTGTCCTCTCTCTCTTGTATTTTGTGTTTTGTCCTTTCTGCAGGTATCTCTACCTACAAAGTTACATGTTACTGATTCTCTACATTGTTTATTTGTTTTCTATCTCCACACATTCTCTCTCCCCCTTTACGGTCACTGAGGTCGAGGCAGATGTCTAACCTCCTTGAACCTGGTTCTGCTGGAGGTTTGCTTGGTGAAGGGATTTTTTTCTCCCCACCATTGCCAAGTCCAATCTCAAAGGTAATTCCAAACAAAACTTCAGATTTGTTGGGATTCTCTGTATATTGGAAGGTCTCCACCTTAGTATGTGAACTGAAATGAGCTGACATACGCTTTAAACATATGTTTATATGTTTTTAAAAAATTAAATTAAATTAAATATTGTTGTCAAAGATAGGAATTTTAAATTGTGACAAAATTATTTCAGTCATTTCTGAGTGGATATGTGTGAATGTCACCACTACATTATTTTATTCATTCGGTGAAGATCTGAAGCAGTTTCTGGGAATTTTTTGCTCCTGCCACATTTTTTCTCACTGTGTCACACATGATTAGTTCAAGGACAGTCCAATAACTTGTTCTGTTTTTACAGTTTCTGGCTCTGATACATGGTGTAACTTTGGCTTTTTTTTTTTTTTTAAAGACAACATGCCTTTCAAACCCACTGGTGCGTTTTATGGTAAATCTGGGACCAACTGACACAGTGTCTGATGAGTTTAGGAATTTCCAGATTTTGTACTGAGAACTTTTAAAAACTATGTTTAGGAACAAAATCCTGCAGAGAGCCAGCTCACAGTGCACTCAGTGTTGAGTCTACCTCTGCGAGTCTTGTCCAACATGTAAGTGTTGAGACCAATACAAAGATGAAAGGTTATTTAAATACTTAGTTTACAGGATTGTCAGTCATCAATAAACCAGATACACAGGCACTCAGCTAATTTACACACATATGTACACATACGGACTCCTGTGTATTGCACATATTTGTTTTCTTACTTTCTTCTCCTTCATCTTTGTGTTGTGCATTCAGAAACCGTGTCGCCGACAGACCAGCATTTAAAGTTCCCATCAAGCTCCAAGTTTCCATTTACCACGTCACACTGAGCAAAAAGACCCATTTACAAAACGTGATATTAGCCTTGTCACAAAGGGTGACATGCACTTCTTTTTGCTCCAAGTTTGGTGCGTGTGCGTGTGTGTGTGTGTGTGTGTGTGTGTGTGTGTGTGTGTGTGTGTGTGTGTGTGTGTGTGTGTGTGTGTGTGTTGTTTTCAATTGTTTCAGGCCAAGTCAATGTTTCCACCGGTTTGTGTTTAACTCAGCAAGACAGAGGTGGCACCGTGTCATAACAAAACATCATTTGTGCCTGCAATTCAAGGCCGGAACACCGGCGGCATCGCTCATCCTGAGAAACTGAACACCTAACAACTGCTATTGTTCACGGCTACACTGTATTCCACTCAGAAGAAAATGTGACCGCCATGTGAAACACACAACCAAACAACAAATTTAAAAAGCCAGCAGGTTATGACATTAAAAGACAAAACAAAGTGCATTTGCAATTTTACAAAGGATAAGGGCACCCCATGGGATTTCACACTCATGCTAACATTTGTTGTGTATCTTTGTGCTCTAACAAATGTGTTGAGTGCATTGCCGTCCTTGTAGAACCGTTGCACTGCTGATTTTCAGAATATTTTAAAACTTGCATAATTTACAGCCATGTTTGTTAAATAACAGCCTCCAGCTTCTTCCAGGCCATTTTCATTGTGTATGGCTTTGTTTCTTAATGCACCATTTGTCAATTAGTGACAGGGATGCTGATGTGTGCCCGCACAAAATGTAGCAAAATAAGCACCCATTCATCAAAGCATTGGTTGATAGTGCCACTTGTGGACTATGAGGCCGTTAAGATTCAGAAAGCTTATATTCTACATAACAGCTGATGAATGTGACTGAACATTTTTTAATCTACAGTTCAGCCAAATGTTTTCAAGTTTAATTTTTATTCTGTTATGCTGTGTTGGCATTAGATGAAGCCTAATGCTGTTTGATGTACTGCATAAACCTATTCTATCATCACAATTTTTAACTTTAAGGACTAACCTTGAAGATTTCCGTTTCATGCCCTATTATACCACCTAGGCCTGAGTGATAACACAACAGTGGTATTGTACTGTATTGTCACTAAAATGCATTTATTCTGCCATGAAAGAAAATCTAAAAAAAAATTCAATTGCAAGAACAAAAACAAAGCGTGCTCCCTCCTTCGTTCATAGTACCCGCCTATCATACCTCGATAATCGAGCCCCTTAACCCTTCATTGCTCTTCTTAAGGCCACTACACACTGTGTGATTTTGGGCCGTCCCAGACAAAAGATGACTATCGTGAGAGAATCGAGGAGATATATTTGGTCTTGGCTCTAAATCTGTGGTCCTATGTCGCACTGTGAGACAGCTTTATTTTTGGTGAATGTTCTTCAGAAACATTGTTAACATTTCCTTTTTTTTCCCCCAACCAAAAAATGTTCAAAGATTTCCCAAAAATGTTGAAAATGAGAACATCAGAAGTTTCACAGTGAAAATATTTTTTTTCTCCACATTTTCAAATTTTAAAATGGGTCAATTTTGACCCCGCAGGACGACAAGAGGGTTAAATAATGTGATGTGACCCTCTATGTTGTTAATTTTTCATGGATGGACAATGCACGCTTATGACATTTTATTCTTGAGCATTCATGTCGACTCCCGTACATCGTGGCCTGAGATTGAGCTTTCGTTTTCATCGTGCAGTCTGCACAGGGCAAACTTCATGTCCTGTCCCAAGATTATTAGATTCACGTCGTATAGTGTAGCAAGCTGTGAACTTATAAGATTGTTAACATTTCGCAATGTGTAGAGGCCTTTACTGGGTTTCGTGCAAGTCTCTCAAGTCTTTTTTGTGTGGGTTTTTTGTGTGTCGTTTCTTTTTTTTTCTTTTTGTATAACATGTTTGATATGTTTATGAGGATCAAAGAAATTGTATCAACACATCTTGAAATAGTAGAAAAACTGCCAAAGTACTGTTCACAACATGTATAAACTTTACCTTGTAAAAGCTCGAAATAAAACTCAAACTCAAACTCATGCTAGTCCAACGCACGAGTGAGTTTCATCACCTGTCTGCAGCAGGCAGCAACTGATTAAGCTTGCAAAATGGGCTTTGCAATTTAAGAACACCCACAACGTCTACTTGTGGAACACACTCCCAGCAGCCTGCTCCAAATGCTGACAGACTTAATGTTGGGGTGCACGTGGAGGCCGGTACTGTCTGGACATACATTTTCCTGAACTTTAACCTCATAGCAGTGTATAATTGTGCCTCAAGATGAGATTATGCATTTATTCTTAATGTTTTTTTTATGTGTGTGCATTTACTTATTTGTGTGTGAGTTTTACCCGTCCACCTCGATAAACAAGCTAAAGTGGCTAAATTCCAAAAAAAAAGCTTTTATTCTGCAGGTCCTGTAATGCTCAATTGAAATCAAACATTCATTTCAGGAGAATTTCTGAATACTCAATTTGACGTCCTTGAAAAAATGCTGTGTGTTCGTACTTTCAGCTTGTCACTAACTTACATAAATGCGGGTTCTTCAATGCCTCAAGGGTTCTCTGTCGGGGTACTTGAACAAATGTGGATATCCAGAAAGGCACAGTACATAACAGAGCAGCAGCAGCCACTCAGACAGGTTTTATAACACACCAGGTCTCAGGTAAAGTGACACACAGGTGATGACAGACTGCGCAAAGAAGAGTCGAGGAGTCGAGTGATGCCGAGCAGCGTTCTGGTCAACACAGCAGCACAGCCAGCAGTTTCTCAGCCCACAGCAACTTAGCAGCTTATAGCGGCTCCATTTCCTCCAGACAGACTGGGACGGAGCACCAGGCTGCTACAGTAATCTACTTTACTGTGGGATTAGCAGCTCTCTGCCAGTGTCACTCTCTGTCCGTCTGTCTGTCTGTCCATCTCTGTCCTGACCTCAACAACAGTATTCGTCACTCTGCAACTCACTCAGTCTGTCCCGCTGTTACTTTACATTTAAGCCAGTTGAATGCTATTAAGCTAGTATTATATTAAACAATTTAAAAAATTCTGCAATTAAATAAACGACATAGAGTAATTATTGTCCATCAAGTTTAACTGTTGAGAAATAACATGTTCCCCATCAGTTTACGATAACTCATTCCTCAAAATACTGTGTACTGTTATAACCAGGGACAAAACAGCTGCACTATAGTCGATAAATTTAACTACTATTTCGACAGAATGTGCATGTAAACTAATTTAAAGTGCTAAATTTATTACTGTGTGAGACTCCCAGTCATATACAGGCTTGAGTCACATTCTTTTCAAAGAAGCAGATATTACCAGTCATTTTTGGTACTGATGATTCAACCAGCAGAGTTTCACGTCTACAGAAGAGCTTCAACTACCAGTCATCCAACACACTCAACACAGAAACACAAACAGAGCACAAAACTCAATATTACAAAGAGTTTGAGAAGCAGCCGAGCAGCAAAACAGGACAGTCTGGGTAATAAAACTTCACTGAACGTCACTTTTAATTACATTTCCAAATAAGTGGTTTAGATAAACGAGTGAATCGGCAGGAGTTCGTTTGAGAAGAACCCGTCTGACTGCTTGTGATGCCACATGAACTTGCAGTGCTGACTGAACAATTTTAACGATACCTCATTGTTATCATTGTCATTGTGATATATTATCTCTGTGGACAAAAACAAGCTTTTTGTTTCACTGCCTCCTTAAATTTTGTTGCCTAAATGACCAAAAAAGCATTCGATAGATAAATAATTGATAAGACTTACTATATCAAGTGGAAATGCAAAATAAATTCAAAAAGTCCTCTTTATTTAAGCTGAGTAAAAACCCTTAATATGACGATTGTGTGCATGTAAGGGATTTTCTCTCTCTATCCTTTCCTGCAGGCAAAAAAGTACAAAAAAACAAACTGTCAGTGGTGGATGTGAGCGTCAGTAAACATTCAAACACCACCAGCGCCAAGTGATTGTTTAGTTTTGTGCTGGCAAGTCATATGAAGCCAGACTTCCCTGTGATGAGATGAGAGCAGCGACAAACAAGAGAGCTGAGTAAAACTCGATGCGCAGACAGAAAGACAGAGCTGCATGCATTCATACTGTTGATTTGGTGAGGGGAAAGGTCAAACTGATGAATATCTCCCTGGCTCATTATGCATCAACCCCACTGAAAACATCCTTATACGCCAGACGATGTAATGTTTCCATGACAACTACTGAAGTACTGAGGAGGCGCGCAGACAAGCATGCAGGCGGCAAATTTCAGTAGGCTGTAGTCCTACACAGAGGATGTCTCCACTTCAAGCATTAGAATAAGAGAGGAGAGCAGGAGAGCCAAATATAGGAGCAGAATAATGAGCTTCTTATCGTCTGCTCCATCGTTTCCATATATCGCTTCATCTCCCCATCATTTCTCCCCCTCTCCTTCAGCCTTGATGGGGCCAAATATTTCCCTAGGGCCACTCTCCTGTAGATATATTACACCGGGGCTTACTGATTATGTGACAGTGGGAGGGAATTACACTTAAGGAAAAGGAAAAAAAAAAAAGAGGTCAATGGAAGAGTGGTGGACAATTTCCTCACCTTAAGCACAGAATACCCCAGAATGTCAAATCACGGCAGTTCAACAGCGCAGTTATTAAACACAGAACATATTAACTACCAGCTTGAATTTAGGAAGTTTATTTGCACATTTAAATTGGCAATCGATCCTTAAACCATAAATGTGTCTTGTGTCGCTTTGTTTTTATGGCTTTTTTGTGCAAAATCTCAAAAAAAGAGAGATTATTATTATTAAGATTAAGGGGTTATTAAGAGATCTGAGACAAAAAAAATGGCAGCAAGTTGCCTGGAGTTAGCCTTAAAAAGTTAATAAGGTGAACAGGAAGAACCAGAACTCCTCAACTCACCGACAGACACACAAGCAAGGCTTATTTTCTCTTCATTATTACAGTTATGTTCACACTTATTAGTTAATTGTTTCATAAAAGATGTCACAAGATAGCCAAAAATGCCCATTTCGGTACCCTAGAACCGAGGATAATGCTTTCAAGATGCATGCTCTGAATGTTACAAAATCAGATTAAAAGTGATCAGTTTACTATGCAAAGAAAAGCAGTAATATAGTTCAATTGAATTAGCTCAAACTACTAACTGATATCAAAATAAATGTTTAATCGACTAATTGATAAAGCAACCAACCCTTACTGTTGCCATCTTCACCACACACACGCAGGAGCACACACTGTAAGTCGGACGTACAGACTCTCCAGTTTCACAGTCACCTCCTGTTTCTTTGACTAATTCAAGGCGATCGGTCAGATCTGTTACAGATGCAGACAAACCAGCCTGGAGGACAAAGCCGCGAAGCAAACCGAACACCGACTCATCGCACTGCGAGACGTCACGTTGCCACAAATTGTTGGCATCTGTCATTGGAACACAAACACCTGTTGGGCGCCGCGGAAAAGAGGACGACAAAACAGCTGGTTCACAAACGTCTGTTTCTCTGAGCGCCGGTCTGTCTTCATATCTCTGTACCAGTTCTACACCCTGCATCTGCCCACCGTACTTCCATCCCACTGCTCATTCACACACATCTGCTTCACTGAGTCCTCATCATCGCTTGTAATCCCAGGCAAGTGGTGCTTTTTTCCCCTCTTTTCCACACACGAGCTATGTTTCACACGGAACACTTTAAGTAGTAAAGCACAAAATGCTGAAGGGATGACAAAGTACTTCTGCTGTGAGTGTTTTCTAAAAGCTCCAGTAAACTCATTTTGAAATCAAGTTTGGTATGCGCTCAAAGGTTGCTGAAAAAAAAAATTTCACACCGGTGGTCTTTTCTCCAAGCAAAGAAGAAGGTGAATGAAGACAAGACGATGCTTGAGATCAGCCTGACAACAAAGAAAAGACAGGCTTAGGATGAAAGAAAGAGGTAATACATGTGAGGAAACTCATTTAGAACCAATTCTATTGCCACTGTTACAGCACGAAAAACATCAGACAAGAAAATTTTATGCACTTAACCAAATAAAAGAACAGCAAGTAGAGACATTGTTCCTCTTTAATATAAAAACAAAAAGTGAATGAGAAAGTAAATGTGCATCAGCTGCTTCAATCAACCAAATAAAGGGATGGCCATCATGAAAAAGTAATCAATTACATAAAGGTCAAAGTAATTAAGCTTGTGTCACTGCATGAGAAATACAATTTAAGCTCGATTTCTGTGCTCTATGTGATTCAGCCTGAACATATGATAAACTTCATGGTCCTCTACATCAGGCTGTGTCAGAACTGATGTCTGTGCAGGAAAAAGTTGTCGGCAGGAATGTTGAAATTCTGGTTAATGTCGTTAAGAAACACAATGACACAGTTTCTCCACCAGAGAGCACTGTTTCGGTCAGCACATAATTTAGCCACATTCTTTAGCTGTAAACTTCACTATATTTATGAGGATTTCATTCAAAAATGTGATGTTTCAAGAAATGTTTTGGATAAAAAAATGAAAATTGTCTAATTTAACTTACATTGGCTTTTTGTAACTCTCATATATGAATATCATGATGAGCCACAGGAGGTCCAATCAGTCTGTCACTCAGACTCTGCTGGAAATTACTTGAAAGGTTCCATGTACGGTTACAGACCAGCTGCTTCCTGCTTTTACTCTTACCTTAACTAGTGTTTATGTACTGAACACGTTAAGTGAAAAGGTTCCTACGAGTAAAGACAATTATCAGTCAACTCTAGGCTTGGTTTTTACTCCTGAGTTGAATCGACGTGGAGCCAATGCAGTTGTGAGCAATTATTTTTGCACACTGGTGTGTTTGTGTTTGGTCTGCTCTGCAGTTATACCACCATCAGCATGTGGCTACAAATGTAGTTTACCACCACCCGCATGAGAATGTGTGAGTGAGTAAATAATGGATTCATTATGAAGCGCTTTGAGTGCCTTGAAAGGCACTATATAAATCTAATCCATTATTATTATTATTATTATTATTATTAGCTAACATTGGTGTTTCTATAACCTTGTGTTGAGTTTCTTCATGGACTTCAAACAGTGCCAATAAAATGCAGTAATTCATGTTGGAGTTGAGACTAATAAATGTTGAACAACAGTTAATTTTACCAAAAGTACTGCAGTGCAGAAAAGAGAGAAGACTTCAGAACTGGAAATGAAACTACGGCATGTGCCAAAAATGGCAGAATACTGGGTTTTGTCTCTGCATTACGACCAATCCTGCACCATTTCAGCCTATCACATATGACATTTTGTTTCGCAGAAGCAAACCAATATTAAATCAACATGCACAACCAATCAATGTGCCATGTAAACACAGTATGTTTCCACCAATTAAACAGCTAATCACAGTTTCTGTTTTCTGTTCTGCTGTGATGTGTAATTACATTTCTAAGAGTGTACACATCAGGCTAAGATGCAGAGGTGTACTTACGGTAAAGGCATAATACGGTAGTGTAAATCAAGCTTTAATGTCTTCTAAGGCAGTGATTTGGTTTTCTGGCCTGTTCTGGGTTTCTCTCACTCTTCCTAACATTTTTTTGGCAGTAGCCAGCAGCTATTCTAAAATAAAAATAAATAGATAACTTGAAAATTCCACTGTGGACTACCTGCTCATCACCAAACAGCAGACAGATGATACGGTTTCTCCTAGTCTGCTAGCTAGGCAGCTAGCTATTCACCAGAGGTCCTCATATCATCCTAAAAAAAAAAAAAAACACACAAAGTCAATTTTACTGAAGAAACTTGTAGGCCATTTTAGGGCATCCTGAACCTTTGTGTGTGCTCCAAACACAAGACCCTACCCAGAGGAACTCGGCTGTGTGGTGTTCACCAATGATTGGTTAAAGTCAGAGACAACAACGAGCATCATTTTTCGCCCTCTTGATGTTTACTAGCAGTAGGAATCACCATTCGCAATCTAAAATTCGCCATATAGGGTAGCATAACAAAACCAATGTTCTATTTCCTGTGTGCTCATATAAATGGACATTATGTGAAATAACTGCTAATCATTGCTGTTTTGCAATAATGTCTGACGGGGCTGATTATGGAGCTGTTCCTGTGACTGTTCACACTACCTCATGCCTCTGAGTTCCTGCAGTGGAAACTCACCTATAATCCCCGATAACACAAATAATTCAGTATTGCATGTTTAGTATGTCAGTGCTGATAAAGAAGGCCAGTATTTCTCATAAACATCAATCCAGATTTCACTGAAAAGTGCAAAAAAAAAAAAAAAAACAGGCAATGTTATCTGCACTTTGTCTCACAGTTGTTCCATGTATCTGTTGTGCAAAAAATTCTACATGTAGCCCACAGATGTGAAAAAACAAACTAATATCACAGTATTCACACCAGTCACATAGCACACAAGTTTTCATTGCAGTCCTGCACACACTGCAGCCATCAAAGCCTACTGCAAGGTCTCCCACCTTTGTGAAATCAGTGTAAAGGAGAAATGGGGGGCAGACATCTGACATGTGCTGCTTGAACATTGTAAACCACTACTTTTTCATCCCCAGGTTCACACTTGTCCACCAACTCAGGTCTAAAAATGGAAACTGGTGGCAAAAACCCTCCTTCAGATTTGAAAGTATCAAATCAAAACATGAAACTCAAACTGAAATCCAGTCGTGACGATGCAAAAAAAAAAAAAACACTTTAAAGGGGCTCTGACAGACTGCAGGCCACACTGGAATGGTTTATTCATTCCGATCCTCAGCTAATATGCAGCATACATAAATAAACAGAAAAGATGTATAAATAAATACATTATTTCCGTCACCTTTTCCTGCCTTCCGCTGGGAGCCGAACATATACATACACATAAATATTCATGAACTCACAACTGCTGGATGACATTATTAGCCCATCCAGAGCATGTGAAGCTGAATGATGAATGGTGGTTGCTATTGTATGATTAAGTGATTATTAACTGCAAACAAGTCCTCGCTCGCTCTCACACACATCCAGAGTGGGCTTCACTGCTCTCAGACTACTGACACACCTCATCAAACTGTGGTCTGCTGTAAGTGGCGCAACACGGTACTGTTTGTGTGTCTCCGAGTGTCATGGTCGTACCCATGTGTGCGTCACTGTCTGTGCAGCGGCAGCATGCCTTCACAGCATGTGGTGGTGGTCTGGTTTCCGCTCACAGGGCTGTGAAGTGGCCTGATGAAAGCTCCCACATGGTGCTGGTGAGACGAGCCTGATCTCCTGTCGCGACCGCAGAGCTCAGACGGCTGAACGCCAGCAGCTCCCGGTCTGTCGCTGATATTTAACACTGACGAAAAAAGTTGACTTTACTCATGTTGTCGTGGGAATGAGCTGCACTTTCATGTCAGGATGCCACCAGGAGAAAAGCGATATTTCAATGAAAATAAGGCCTAGGCTTGCCTTTTCTTGTCAGCTTCCCATCACCAGCTCAATCGGTCAACTCAGGACACTTTTCGGGTCAACAAAACTAATTTTGCCGCGACTTTCGCTAGTCACTCATCTTGTTTCTGCAGTCACGTCAATGATTCTCCACCTCGTTCACCTACAATTTTATCCAAGTCAGCATGTGTCCGTAAACTGAGCAAGCTTTTGGTTCATTGTGTCCTCCTTTACCACCATCGGTGTTCAGATTCTTTTTCAGATTGTCTCATGGCAATAACCCAACCCCAGAAAATGGATATATGGATGATTGAATCCTTTCTGAAATGTCTTTATTTCATCCATCATCTAGCCATCTATTATCTTTTATAGTGCATATTCAGAAAAATAGCCATATGAATACTTATTTGAAATATGTCCATCTTCTGATTGCATTCTTTTTTAATGCATTTTTTGTCCCATTTCCGGTTGTATTATAGTGAAAGCTGAAGAGATACAGAAAAGAGGGCAGACAGATGGGGAATGACACACAGAAAGAGGCCTGTCGGCTGGAATTCATCCCAGTCTGCTGCACAAAGGACTATGGACTTTATACATGGGGTTCTCACTCTACCAGGTGAGCTATCGAGGATCGTCTGATTGAATCCATGTTTATCTTCAGATTGGATTAGTGGAGGTAAAAATCACTTGAGTACCAAAGTCAAAAGCTTCCAAATGCACAACGTATCCAACATGACAATATTTGTGAACAAGCTTAACCCTCCTGTTGTTTCCTTGTCTGAAAAAAATTTCCCCAAATTTCTGAAAACTTGCAAAGTCTTAAGGAAGAAAATTTCAATAATTCCTTAAAAGTTCCCCTTTATATATATATATATATATATATATATATATATATATATATCCCCCGAATTTGGCAAGAAAACTCTTGCAAATATTTTCAAAAAAAGATTAAAAATCTTCCAAATAAATCCTAATAATATCTAAAGTGATTACATATATATCAGTAAAACTTCTAATATTTTCTTTAAGAACATTCAGAAAAAAATCTACCAAAATCCAGTGAAATTTGCCTGATTTTGGTTGATTTTTTTCTGAATGTTCTTAAAGAAACAATTTTTGCAACATTTCTTTTTTCCACCAAAAAATGTTCTAAAATTTTTTTCCCACATTTTCAAACTTCAAAACGGTTCAATTCAGACCCGCAGGACGACACGAGGGTTAATAGTGATTTTGCTGAGTTTGGGAGGAAGGTCCAACTTACAACAGGATGTCGAGTTAACAAGTCACAGACGTCAGGCAACCTGCTTAAAATACAAGACAGATGGGACCTGATTAAATCACAGCAGAAACATAACAGATGCAGATGTTTCTACACAGTTCACAAGGGGTCACTAAACAGTGTGAGAATGGTGTGCATCTTATGCATTTTACAATCACAGGATCTCAGAGACTTGAAGCACCAAAGCTGTACTGGAGGCTTTTGGTCTTCCAACACTTTACTATCACATTTCTGGACTTTAACTGTCTGAACCCCAAGTTGTTTCAAACCATTTTTTTGTTCTTGTCACAGTTTAATTTTTCACTGCGATATAAAATCCTGCACCAAAGACAACAGAGCCATTGCTCAAAGTGGAAAAAACTCAAATGTCTTTTGTGGAGAGTGCAAATTGCCACAAATCACAAAAAAATAAAATGATTTCTTGGATTTTTTATTTTTAAAATCCTGGGTTAAAAAAGGGAATCAACAAGTCCAACAGTTTTTGAAATGTTCATAGGTGTTACCAGTACTGGAAAATAACTGAGGTTCCACATTCTACAGATATTTTCCTTTTTTCCATTTTCCATATAGCCTGCAGTTAAATCCAGTTTAACCAAAAACTCCATGAAGTTCTGTACTGTGCTTGTTGGTCGCAGATGTGTCACTAATTGTTTCAAGACTGTGCTACTGTATGTTTTTGTACAGAATGTAGTTAGAGAAAACAGTGTATTTTTGACAACCTTTTAAATGAGACTCATAAAATAAAGTGATTTTTTGTTTCAATTTCACAGTATAAAGTTTATATTTGGTTATTTTTCCTCACAGAACCAAAAGTCACACATGATTTATTCAAAGGCCATTTAAAAGTTGAAAATTTGCCAATTTTTCCTGTTTTCACAGTATCAGGCTCGGAAAAATGGTGTAATTTTGGCAATTTTCTAAATTTAATAGGCTTTTCAAAGTGGCAGGTGGGTTTTGGGGCTCAGACAGTTACAACCCATCAGTGCATTAATGTAATTCACTGATCCAGTATGTGAGGTCAGCTGGCTGCTAGGTTAGCACCGTAATAGATGCTAATGTGAAAGGTAGCCTAAGGGAGCACTTTTAACTCCTCAGCTCAGCTCAGCGACAGCATCTGAGCTTCATAAATTCATATAACACCGTACATACCTGACTGTAGAAATAAATCAGTTACATTGTCGTGCTATTTTCTGATCAGGGACAAACACATACTTATGTTTAAATTCACCACCCTCGCTTCTCACATTCAGAGACATCACCATCTGCGGTGACACACTCTGCTGTCTTCTCTTATCCTCCTCATATGCTGTTTAAGTCTCTCATATTTCTCCCACATTTCCTTATACCTCTCTCCTCACCATCCTCACGCTCTGTGATCACTCACAATACATGTCTCCTCCAAAATGCAAAAATCTCTGCCTTTCACCTCCATATAGCCCTCGGTTGCTTCCTTCTCACCTTCTTTTCACCTGTCCTCGTTCTCTCGCTCACCCCTTTTTACTTCCTCTTTCTGTCCATCCACCCCCTCGCTTCCTCCCTGTCTCTGTTTTTCCATCCACCATATCTGCATCCACCTTTTATTCCTCCTTTCCTGCTTCCTCTAATTCTATCCTTCATGTACCTCTAGTTAAATTCTTGTTTTTCGGATACATCTATTCATGCATCCCTTACTTCCATCACCCTTCTCTTCATCCCTGCCATGACTTTTAAAAAAAACACACCAGACTGCTGGTGCAAATGTCCTCACACAAACCTACTGAGTCCCATTGACTAATATGCCAGGCCCATGTCCATCATTATCTCACTATTAAACAATACAGAGAGCAGAAAGAATCAGCTGCAAGCCTCAAGCAGCTGTGCCATTATTATCTCCCTGCTCTATGTGTGTGTGCACATGCATCCATTTCTCAGAATGCTTAAATCTTTAAGGTATAACACACACTCTGTTCAAGCCTAGGTAAACTTTTTTCTGTGTGCAAAGTGTGAGCTTTTGATCATTTTCTGGCCTTCCTTCCTCATTTTAAAGTGTGTGTTTGCTGTGAGTATGTGGAGGCCTATCTCCATAATTAGGGCAGCGCAGCCACACATGGGTCTCCCCTGACACTTCCCCTCAAAGATCTAAATATTCATGAGACTCTAAACGCTTTCATGAGCTCTGTAATTATGGACAGAAAATAGATGGAGGGGAGACAAAGAGAGAAAGACGGAGAAAGTGGTGAAGGAAACGTCCTTGCACTTTGTGAAAACAGGCCGCCCCATAGTATTAACACATAATATCAACACTGTTGTGCAGTTCTGACATCCAAGTCCAAGGTCAAATGACCTGCTGATAGCCTACAGGGGCAAGAAATATTGTTATCTGTAAGTAGACGCATTATGGTTTCTGGTATTTTTCTATAATTTAGACTGCTGGTATTTGCTTCTGTCTACAATGTAAAACAAAACTTTGCCTTTGCTTTGCGTTTCACAAGTTTCTTCATTAGATATGGAGTATTCACTTCAATCCTAATATTCAAGCACATAAGCTAAAAGCAAATTACTGTCCATAGCAGCGGCAATTTTTCTTGACAGCGGCCGACAGGCGTTTCTTGGACTCGACACTCCAAGGAGTCAAAATCAATAATCAGTTATGGCAGCACTTGTTTTCTGTGATGCCTTGAAAAACAGATTCCATCAGTTTATTCCCATTTGGCTGGGAATATCTGCCAAGCAGACCTGGGCCAAAACCCAAATGTACTGAGGCTGACATCAGGGGTCGGCCTAGAAGTGATTAATCTAATTTGAATCATCCAGGTATGTTCGGTAAAAGCTTTTCCCTGGATGCTTTAGTCAGCTGTCTGCTCGTTATACACAAGCTTCTGCCTTGTGTTGCTTTCATTCAGCATCTTTACTTAAAATATAGCAGCATGTATCGAGGTTATTGCGAGGGCTAATGGTCTCAGTATGCTTAAAAAATGTATTCTGAAGGCATCCGACTGTGTCCAAACAGTCATGGAGGTACGGAGATGAAGAAGCACATTTTGGTCAGTCTTTCTTGGAAGGCATTATTAGTGTTACATGTGTTTAAACACACAAAATGTGATGGAGAAAGTGTTTAAATAATAAAGTTCTGATTGTGAGAGAGAAGTTCAAACTCTGCCTACAGTCACAACGAGAGCTGCCATCAATATTTTCCTATTTATTGACAATTTTACTAATTATTTGATTAATCTAAACAATTAATTTTTGTTCAAAAATGCTACAGTAGCACAGCATACAATGAAACAAACTAAGGTTTACATAAGAGAATACAAAATTGAAGACTTCAGTGTAATAAATATGAATAAATAAATAAAAAAGGCTTATTATTGAAGTCAGTAGTGCAATTCCGAACCAAATCTATGTTTCTATTAAACTGTTTATCAAAGTGAAAAAAGTGTGTTCTGTGTATTAAGACCAAACATGCAATTAAGGCAATTCCCTTTCTCTTTATCGTTCCATAACAGTAACAGAACAAATATGAAAATGAGAAGAGTTTTATTCGGGGTTCAGCTGTAATAAATTCCAGTATACACTCAAGCCCGAAATTACTCATACCCCTGCCAAATTTTGACTTAAAGTTACTTTTAGTCAACCAGCAAGTTTGTTTTTAAATGGAAATGACAGAGGTGCTTCCCAAAAGATGATAAGGTGATGTACAAGAGGCATCATTGTGGAAAAAAATATATATTTTTCAGCTTTTATTTACATTTAAAAGTAACTTTAAGTCAAAAATTTGAATAATTTCGGGCTTGACTGTACGTGAGCACAGAGAGCAGGAGAGAAGTAAACAGATGTAAAGTGAATATCTCCTGTCTGTCTTCTCTTCAGGTGTTTGTACACTGTGCTATGAGGCTGTGGTCGGCAATCAAAACTGCACCGTTTACAAACCACCTTTTTGTTCCGTGATCATTTGAAGTAGTCTGCTGTTGTCTGAAGCTGTAGATCTGAGTGGAGCTGACCAATGACAGGAGCAAAAAAATAACGGACATCATGACCCAACAGTTACGCAGTGATAATAGTGAAAAAATCTGCTATAAAGAATTTAAGTTTTGTTTAAAAATCAGTCGAAAATATTGACGCATTTTCAGCTTCAATGTCTTTGATTACTCTAAATAACCGTGGCAGCTCTAGACACAACCACACACGCCTACCCCATCGCTGTGTAACGTCGGGATGAGATTTCAGAAAGTGACTCATATTTGTTGGACACAGTCACATATCTCCAACATTGGCAAAGCAGTTTCAAGTGCTGTTATTACATGACATGACAAGCACCCAGTGAGGCTTGAATAATTTCAAAATGCAGTACATTTAAAGCATGACTATATAATGCAAAACTACATATTAAAAATAGATGTCCGATTCTTTCAAATCGTACAATAGTTTTTTCCGGCAGTTTGGAAAGGAACTTAGTTGCATTTGTGGCTTCAATTTCAAGGAAAATAAGTCGAAATACTACAGTGAAAATGACCTAATGTCAATATTATTATGAAGACTCAACATTTATACTCATAGTCCTATACTGTAGATATTTCTGTCATATTGCACAGCTCCTACAATAAAAAAAACGTCTGTCTGGCCGGGTTTCCCACAAGCGTCTCAGCACTGGGTTAATCTCATTCCCTGTAAAGCCTGAGAACAAATCTAATATCACATCTAATATTACTGCGAACATGATGTGTGCTAGCCAGGCCTTATAGCACTGTCTGGTCTATTTTTGGCTTTACAAGTAAATAGTTGGAAAAGCCAGCAAGGATTCCAGTTACAAAAGCACTCTGAGAGCTGACATGGGAGAACACTTTCAGGCTTTTAAAGAAACTCTCTGACAGGAAATTCTTTTGTTTCCCCCTTTTACTAAAACAAAGTATCACCTAACATCCGAGCAGATTTGAGTTATTACACCCTGTTGGTTTTCATTCAACGGCGTTTTCCCTCACAACTGTCTGAAGTTGCAGCCAAAACGATCACACGCCTGCTTTACATTCCAGGATGAGTCAATTGATTTTATCCTACAGGAAAAGTCATCAGATAGCGTCATGGAAGCCATGAAATCACAGGCAGCCGGCAGCATGGGGGGTTTGATTGAGAGCTGATTGTCCCAGCACTGACACATAATGATGCTACACACACACACACACAAAAATATACACACATGCCGGAGCAAAGACACATTTCAGCACCGAGGACAAACACACAAGAAAGCAAACAAACACGCGAACGCTGAATCACCTTAAAATGACAAATGAGCAAGAGCATGCCATCTCAGACGTTGCCGTCATTTATATGTAAATGAGCTCAGCGCTGCTCTCCTCCATGCAGCCATCTTTACCCTCCAGAAACCAAAAGACGGAGCAAACTTCCCATCAGATCAGACAAGATGTCAGCGACGGTGATTGTGAGCGACGGGAAGCCAAATGATGCGTGACGAGACGGGGCACGACGAGGTGAAATGAGCTAAGATGACGGGGTTTACGAGGAGAGGACATTAACTGGAACCAAGGTCTGTTTGTCACAACACTAATGACTTCATGTTCCCTGTTGTCTCCTGAAGGGCTCCAACCCTACTGTTGGCCTGTCAGGCCGCTTTTTCCCTGTGAGGCTTTGATTAACGACTCACTGCTGCAGTCGCCTCTAAACAAACTGACGCGCATCACGCAGGATGACAACAAGATGACAAGGAACGTCAGGCTCACCCTCATAAACTGATGAGCAAGCTAAAACACAGGGAGATGCATTCAAGGTGCATGTAATGACTGGTTTTCAGGAAGGGATGGCATTATGAATTCCTCTCTGCCACTCAGACACAAAGAGGTAATCTGCCCACATTACTGTGAAGTGCTTCATTACTTGAGTTCTCCTGTCACTGTCAAGGCTTGTGTGAGTCACCGGTGAATCAGCAGGCACAAAACACACACAAAAACACAGGTTAATGCACGTATAGGCTGGTTGTACGCTACATCTAAACACTAATCACCTGTCAAGGGCAGGAAGACCGTGTTGTCCTTCTGTTTGTTTCTCGCTGCAGCAGTAAATGTCATTGACTTCAGATTGCAGCAGTGCATGAGAGTGCAGGGTTGTTGTTTTTTTTTTTGAGTGACGTCTCTGTGTTGAAGTTCATGTCTGTGTGTGTCTGTATGCATTTTTGTGAGCTCAGCAGTCTATCACTGACTTAACAAAAAGCTGCTGAATATGAATGCCGTCCCGCTCCAGCTGCCAGTGGAGATGCATATATTTGCATGACCAAAGACAGAGAGATTTAAATGACAGAATAGAAAGATGGACAGAGACATATTAAGTTGGATGCACAAGTGGTGTATCTTCAAGTAATTGTTGCTTTAACAGTCTATTCAGGGCACCAGAAATTTATTTAGAAAGCATACAGTTCCATATACATATTATCTACACAGGCCGAGGAAGCCAACATGTCCAACTTTCACCATCAGACACGATGGTGTGACGGACAACATAATTAAATCAAGCCCTCAAACATAAGTCAAACGAATGTAATTTATGTTGTGACAAGCAAACTTTTTTATCCGGCAGAGTTTGACGAGGCAATTAAAGGCAATGACAGCCATTTAATTTCTCCTTTGACTAACTTATCAATGTGGCAAACATCTCTACATGTAGCGTTCCCACTGCTAACATTAAGTCACGTTACTGCGAGCTGCTAAATGTCAGACATTCAGTAGCATGCAGATAAACGACGCCAGTTATAAATCATCGGAGTGGCTGTTTAAAACAAGCCTCAGACTACTGCTGCTGGATTTATCCTTTTACAAGCAGCACTGTGACACGTGCAGGTGCAGAGACATGAACACGCAAAGAGCTGATCTTAATCCAGAGTTCCTCCATCTCTGGTTGGATATGAACATTTGTGAAACAGCAGTTCACTACTGTTGTTCAATGCCTTCTTTTCACATCACTTACTGCCTTGCATTGACTTTGTAAATTAATGACAACACAACAAATTTTAAGTTGAATGCTGCTCCCTGTTATTCAGCTACTTTTCCTGATGTTTTAGGTTTTTACTGAGGTGTTGGCGCAGTATCAAAGCCAGAAATCTTGTATCGTGGGAACACTGATTGCAAGTGTTTCTGTTTCGTATATAGCAGTAACAAACATAGACAGCATATATATATAGAGTACTGTTTTGAAGCGTGTCGTTTTGGCATGTGGACATCGCCATGTTGCTCTTTTGAAACTGGATGTAGAGAGCGAGGGCTGGATCTGACTGCGAACTCAAAGACACGATGAAACCCCAATACAGTAGTGACCTGTCAATCACAAGGTAGTCCTGCCTCATCTTCATTATCCATTTTACTGTAAATGGAATGAAAATTTACCAAATGAACAGCATGCTGGATTGCAGGAGACTTGAAACTCATCGGGGGAAATGTTTACTGAGGTGGCAAAACAAAAGAGAAGCAGGGCCATTTTCTTATAGGCTTCTATGCAATCAGACTTCTTTTAGAACCCAGAGGAGTCGCCCCCAACTGGATGTTAGAAACAATGCACTTCATTTTTCAGCCTCATCTCTTACATCACTTCTATGGTCATAAATAACATCGGAGCCTACCAGAAATCCCTGCAGCATACACACATTAAAAACGAGCCTGCGTTCCTGTGTTAATGCGCCGATACTCTGCAGCCTGTCACTGCAGCTGCATAATCAGCTGACCGGAGTTACTGAGCTGACTGCAACTATTTTGCATGATAGTTAGAATGGTTGTCATTCACCTGTAAAAGACAGCAGGATGGAATTCACAGAAATGTTTTTTTTAATCACTATTTCCACGTCGTTTAAAGGCACCAACTGGTAGTTATTTTGATGTGTGATGTGCTGAGAGGCCAACACCTGTTATCTAAAACTAATAGGAGGAGAAGAAAAGTATTATATTGTTATCAAGTACTCGTACGGCAATTAATTGTCATGACAAAACTCACCGTTACCTACTTAACAGTATAGATGAGCAATTAATCAAAGTATAATTGAAATTGCAATAGGGCCAAGTGCAACACACAGTCACAACAGCTGCAATTTTTTGATAAAGACGAACACAAAATATGACTATAAATGAAACCCTGTGTTGCTATAGAGATGACGCAGCCTATAAATCATACTCTCCGGATATAAGGAAGCGTGCTTCTTTGGTACAGACTGCAGCAAAAATCACATCATCATTTCTATTTTATATTCAGCAGAAAAGAAATTCACACCAACTCGTATCATAATATCTTTTAAAGTAATGGAAAATGACTGTCTTTGTGACTACTTCTGCTTTACTGACATATACAAACATTTCCACAAAAATTCTAGTTTCTGCAGTAGCTGCATCTACATATTTTCACTTCAAAAAAAAGTAACAAAACGGTTAATTCGCCCAGGAGTGCCTGCATTTGTGCATGCAGCTGTACACAGAAAGTCAGGTTAAAAAAAAATCCTTTCAAAGCAACAATTTTACACTTTGCTCATGCTTGCCAAAACATGACTGTCAGCTTTAGAAACACCACTCTCTGCCTTCTGTACTCTGATCTATTTTTTGCCTTGATGGAGTCTAATTTGAGACTTCACAGGTTCACGTCTTTGAATCCGCTTCCTGTAAGAGCCTGCTTCCTGTGGTACTCTGCTGTGGTGCACAACAAACACAGTGGGAAAGGCGGGGAAATAAAGTAATTAAAAATAATGATGGCTGATGGAAAGCAGCTCACTCTGACTACAAAATGTTGTCTTCCTCGTCACCGAATGGCCTCGCGCGAACGATAAACACGGCGACATACTGGGCGCTGAGGAGAATGCAGATGAGCCATATGTCCAACAACTGGCAAAAACAGATCTAAAATCAGATTTAAAATTCAATTTCTTGGTAAAGATGTTGACTAATTAATGTGCAATAACACTGAGTCAACTCCTGGCGCTGCTTTTGTGATTTGCCCAAAAATGTCTGCATTTAAATTAGCCCTGACATTCCTGGCACCCTCAGCTACAGGGATTACTCCAACATGAGTCAGAAAGAACTTCCACTATCTCAAACTGGGGGATTTTTTTTACCGCTCCACACATAATACCAGGCAGTATGTGTTCAGTTTAAAAAGCAATGACAGGGTGTGATAAGACACAGCCTGAGTTTAAAATCTTTATCTGGCCTACGAGCTGAATCCCATCTGCCTCTCTCCTCACACTGACTCATAACGCAGCTTATTAGTCCCACTGGATGGATAAAGGGGGGATTTTTAAAAAGGGAGGGGAAAAGCAAGAAATAAAGACAGACAGAAAACAGATTAGGAGGGAGAGAGCTGAACGAGCAAAAAAGGAGAGAGAAAAATGTGGAGGATATAGAATAAGATAGAAAAAGGACACATTTTCTGAGGAAAATGTAAGTGTCCTCATGTGTGCTGAAAGCTGCAGGTGTAAAACAGACTATATTGGTGGTTGGATTTTATCAGCTGATGTTGCAAGTCAGCATATTTGTTGTCCAATATGTGCTAATATTGAATTTTTGTTTGTTTGTTTTTTACAGAAACCATAAAAAAGGTTGAGAGCAATTTAGAAATGTCGTCATCACAGAGTTTGTCCAGCAAAGCAGCTCTGACTCACAAAACTCTGCAGCACATGTAGCAGAGCTTGGATCACAGGTGAGCTGTCAGCGAGAAGCATCGTCATCATGGTAAGATTCAAACTAGCCTGTGTGCTGCCCGATTAAGGTCAAAGTGATAATCACAAATGTTATGAACCAATATTGAGTTATTCATTGATTTTAGGGTCAAAATATTTGCAGCGCTTGTTGTGCTACGTTCCTGCTCGTGCACAAATAGTTGCATCACAGTATTTAGTGCATCTTCCAGGGGTAAAACATAGATTGAATTGTACCCAAAAGTCCTCCCGTAACATGTTCTTATCAACATCTGCTGATAGCTGATCAGGGATCCAGGCTAATTTTTTCCCACTGGTAGCACCGGTAAGACCAACTTTCTCATTTGGTCGCACCGACCACCTAGTCGCAGGCAAAATACATCACTTGCTGAACATTTTCTAATGATAAACACTACAATTTGCCAATGTTCCCCAAATGCCCCACATTGCAGGCTCCACTAGCTGCTGCTTGGTAGCTGCAGTGCTCAGACAGGTGTGTTCCCAAAAAATATGTTTAAAAGTTAAACTAGAGCGTTCATGCTAGATGAAACAGAGATTTTTTTTTTCTACATGTGGTCTTTTCTATGAGCAGAAAAAACAGTGCATGTATGTGCGCTCCACATTTCATGAGAAGACCACATTTTTAAGAAAAAATACCACAATACACCAAAGTTATAAAGGCACTACTTTCCACAGTAACTGTTTGTGCCAGTAAGAGCAACACAAATACAGCTCAGTGATCATCATGCCCTCACACAATGCGACCGCTTGAAATTTTAACTCGCACATTCTTAGAAAAAGGTCCCAAATGCGGTCATTTTGGTCGCAGTCTGGAGCCCTGCTGATACATTCTTTAAGTACGGTAGATTAACTGTACAGGGGTCGGAGTTTCGTTCCTACAGATTGATGCAAGTCAGTTTTTGCCATAATTTTGAATGTCAACAAAGCCATTACATGCAGCACGATATGGATCAGTTCTTTATAAAAGTCATCAATAACAATGACTTTCATGCATGTATGAGTCATTTTACAAGAAGAAAACAGAATATGGTGCTGTTTTTACAGCTTGATCTACTAATGCCGATGTTCACTGGTGTTTCACCTTGTTGCGAGCGTTTTATTTTATCTAACTTTATGTCCATGGTGTGTTGCCCTTAAGGAAGAATTATCAATGTACTTTTATTTTGAAAAGGCCTTTACTCTGAAGTTGTATGTTGACAGTTGTCACTTTCTGTCCGCTATTTTAATGTTTAACTTTACACATGTACGTGCTTTTCTGGATACATGGATCTCTACTTCTAAGCGCTCTAAACGCCACACAGACAATGCTGTAAGTAATTAACGTCATTTTTTGGCTTACTGGTTAAGTTAAAAGGATTAATTTATTCATCAATTTGTAGTAGGATCGCAATCATGTGATCATCAGCAGGTAACTGATACAGTGTTCACTTGTTGTCATGGTTACAGCGACACAGCTATATCTGGCAATGGGAACTGTGAACATTTAATGAGGTGGTCCTTGTGTCATTTCTGACTTCCCCTGAAAATTTCATCCAAATCCGTTAGTCCGTTTTTGAGTAATGTTGCACACGGACAGACAGACGGACGGATTAACAGACAAACGTACGCCGATCATCACATAACTCCACTGCGTTCCTTGGCATAGTAATACGCTGACGTGTCAGTTGACGTGTTCAGGCTGAAAGCTGTTGAAGTACCAGATATAGCTCAAGTGTGAGAGCTGTAAATAGGTGAAGTGAGCTTTTGTTCCAGAGCTAAAAAGCACCTCAGCTGTCAGGTGACGCATTAAAAACTGTCAGACGATGCGCTGTAGCTGAAAGCAGCTGAAGCGTGCGGCCTGTGAACAGATGAAGTGTTTGAGAGCTTAAGAAAAAAGTTGTGGCGAGAATTGGATAGAGACCAAGATGAGCGGAAAGTACGGTAGGACCATGAAGTAGAAGAAGAAGAAGTGTGGGTCAAGAACAAAAGAGACGCTGGCGGTCAGAGGAGATGCTGCTGAACATCCTGATCTCCCGTAGCGACCGGCCGGTCAGATCCAGCAGACAGATAAATGACCCCCTGTCACCATCACTACGCTCCATCCCCTCCTCCTCCCACATCTCTCTATTCTCACAACTCTCCCCCTACACCTAACCCTCCTCCAGCATTTTGACAGGTCATCCATCAAGAAGCAGACTCCCAACGACCACCACTCCACACAGCATTTTCTTTTTTTTTTTTTTTGTGGTTGTTGTGGCTTATTATATGTTGATGAAGAAACACTGTAGCTGGAACATGAGTGTCTTCATCTCCTTTCTTCTTCCCAGCCTCTCCCCTTTCACACTCCATCTCCATTTACTCCTCTTTCCTCTCCACGCTCGTACAATCTGCCCTCCATCTCCCATGTCCTTGTCACCTAACCCATCTCAGCTTTGTAAATGTCAAGGTGTAGAACAGGGGTGGGCCAAAACCAGCCCTCCAGAGGGTCTAATCCGGTCCTCAAAGTGTAAAAATTACAGAGAAGACAGTAACTGCAAATTGTAAATTAGTAAAACTATACATTTAAAATAATTTATAGACCATGACAAGCTGTTTTGATCACAAGGTAAAATACTAGATTGGTTGTTGTGTTTCCTTTTGTCTCACTTGTGGGTTTTTTGTCTTTTTTTTTTTGTCGCTTTGTAACTTTTTTGTCTGTGTTTTTTTGTTTCGCGTCGTTTGTCTCATTTTTATCATTTTTATAATATTTTGTCTTTTTTGTCAGCTTTTTGTCATTTGTCACACATACTTTGGTTTGTCATTTTTGCTGTTTTGGGTTTCTTTTTGTCTCACTTGTGCTTTTCTGTCTATTTTTGTGTCGTTTTTTTTTAACCTGTTTGTCAATTTCTTTGTTTGTTTTTTGTTTTGCTTCATGTCATTTGTCTGATTTTTGTCATTTTGTGTCATTTATGTAATTCTTTGTCTCGTTTTTGTCGTTTGTCCACTTTTTATTGTTTCGTGTGTTTGTCTCATTTTTTTGTCATTCTGTGTCTCACCTTTGTAATATTTTGTCTTGTTTATATTGTTTGTTTTGTCTGACTTTTGTCATTTTGATCATTTTACTGGTTCGGCCCACGACAGAGCAATTGGGCTGAAAGTGGCTCTTTAACTAAAATGAATTTGACAACCCTGGTGTAGACAGACCGGCAGCTGATCACTCATAGAGGTTGAGTTATTTTAGCAAAATGCACACAGACAAACCAGAAACAACACACTCCATGGTGCATTTCTGTTAGAATATTGGCTGATTTCCAATGCTGATTACATGAAATCAATATTTTGAAGCTATACAAGTTCATAAATTGATTATATTGCTCACTTATAATAAATTAGGCATTACACAGAGTCAACCAACCTTTCCATCCCATTACTTTGTGAAGATCAGCAGCACCACAAAGATGTCAAGGTGCACAAACACGTTCAGGTAACCGTCCCACTCTGAAGCTGTGGAAACTTCATCAGATCGAAACAAACACTCAAAAGTCGTTTTTCTCGGCTCGAAATTTAAACCGACTAAACCAACCATGGCTCCAAAGTGAACAGAAGATACTTTTAAGAGGAAACAACACTCCTGCCTGCCTACATGAACAAGCTCAACACACCAACACTCACCGAACACAACTCGTCCTCCCACCGACACTTCTTCTCGGAGGGTTTCTCTGTGAAACAACAAGGACCGGAGGAGTCTGTTCTCTTCTTGCCGCTGACAGCGACTCTCCTCCGGCGCTGTTAGAAATGTTTCAGCGGCGTAACGACGGTTTCTTTGTTGCGGTAAACAGCAGCTCAGCACATCCAGCAACCAGCGGAGCACAGACTCAGTGTCCGTTTACTCCGCAAGCCGAGCGCTGATTGGCCGCTTCCACCGCGACGCAGCACTCTGCTCTCACGCTATTGGCTAAGGCTCTCGTGGTGCGTTCGGTGGCTGCTCTGAAATTCTTCCTCACTACCAAGAGTGGTGGAAAGTACTTCCACTCGAGTTAGTGTGCTTAAGTAGAATTTTGAGGTACTTTGAGGTTCTATTATATTTAAGTAATTCCTTTAATGCAGCTGACATATCAGAATGTAATATTGCACTGTGTTTCCTGTTACATTTACATGACAGTTTTAGTGGCTTTTAAGATGAAGATTTCACACAACTGATAATATAACAAGCTCTTAAAATACAACACATTGTTAGAGGTTAAACCAGCTATTCCCAGCCATTTGAAATATAGTGTCTTTGAAAAGTCAGGTCAAGTCATATTTCTTTATATAGCACATTTAAATCAACAGTCACTGAACCAAAGCGCGTTCCATTAGAAAAATGAGGCTGCAAATGTACCTAATAATTTGAAATACTAAGGTTAAGACTCCATATCTACCGCTCCACCAAATACCCTCTAAACTTATCACATTATTTCATGTCCCCAAGAATCAAAAAGTAGGGGAGAAATAAAAGCAGAAAGCAGATTTGTTGTAGTAAAGTATTTTTACATTAATATATTGATACTTTTGCTAACATAAAGGGTCTGAATACCAAAACTGCTGTGACTGTTGTGAGTACCGATACACTATCAAGTGTGTGCTTGCCATGGCAATAAAAGATATCTGCAGCTGCAAATGATGTAATGATGGTAAGTTACTGTCCACCAGTAGATCATTATACAGGGTGTCCCAAAAAAATTGGCATCATTCCACAGGCCAATAATTTTGGCAATTCTTGTTGAACTAACTTAAAATTTTCACAGAATGTACAGAAACAGATCAAGTTTTTATATTTAATGTTTTATTTTTGTTCTGTTTTCAGGTTGAGCCATGCCGTTCACTCCCAAACAGAAGTCCTTTTGCGTCTTGGAATCTGCTCGCACATAGTCACCCAAGACTGTGCAGCGTGTCTTCAATGCAAAATTTGAAAAAAAATCACCAAACTGACAAACAAATTTGGATTTGGTACCAAAAATTTAAAGAGGAAGGCTGCTTATGCAGGGCTAAAGGATCTGGTAGACCCATCATCAACATATTCCAAGACACAAAATGACTTCTCTTTGCGAGTGAACGACATGGCTCAACCTGAAAACAAAACAAAAATAAAACATTAAATATGGAATCTTGATCTGTTTCTATACATTCTGTGAAAATTTGAGGATATTTCAACAAGAATTGCCAAAATGAGTGGCCTGCGAAATGATGTCAAATTTTTTGGGACACCCTGTATATCTGTTTTTATATCAGACATGATGGTATGTTTTCTGCTTTTTCCTCAAAATCCCCCGTTTCGCATATGATCTGTTGACATTTGATATTTTTTTTCCCCCCAACTGTTCCACTGTTAACACCACAGCTGACACTGACGCAGGTCCAAGTATCACTTACGTCAACTCCTAAGAGCCACTTTAGGTAACTCAGCATGTAACTGACACTCCAACTCCATGTGTTGCCTGCACTGAAACCACAGCTTCCTTCAGATTTTCAGTTTTCACAAGTATTTCATCTTCTTTGAGTCAATGTGCACCTACTGCCACATAAACGCAGCATGTGAAAACAAAGAGGAATGAAGGAAAGAGGAAGTCTTAGCCGTTCTAACATTCATCATCTTTACAGCAGAATTAATGTCATGAAACAGCCGAGTACAACTACATTATAAATGATAATGGGCAGATGGAGAATGGAGTCACAGACCAGAAGTCACACATCTGGAACACACATGTAAAGAGGTTGTTGATGCTTCTTGTAGAATTTTTTCCTACTTTTCCTGAAGGGCTTGATGAAGATGGCAGATGTTTTTTAGGAGAGAATTGTGCTTTTAGACACATCCATCTAAAACTGTGTGAAACAACTTCTTCAACAAGGTATGAACATTCAAGCATCTGGCGACGGCCCAAACTGACATCAGCATCCAGCATGACAACAGTCTGTTCATGTCTTTTTGTTGTCTTCTGCAGCATCATGTCTTCCTACTAAAGCTGCGTTTTAATGTGGCATTTTATAGTCAATGGTTAAAGGAGAGTGTCTGTGCTGGTCATGGGTCAAGAAAGCTCAAACATTTTGTGCACAACTAGTTAAAATGAATAGAAGTCAGAGAAGCACACCATATGGATGCTGCATTTATATTTTTGCGCAGTGTACAGTGCTTTGCAAATGCTCAATTTGAGGCACATGCACATTTCCTTTTCTAGTTTTGTTTCAGGATGTATATCCAGCAGGTATATCGATTCAGATTCAGATTCAGATTCAGACAACTTTATTTGTCCCAGCGGGCAATTAAAAGGCACATAGAGCAGGCAGTGCAACAATGATATAATAAAGAGAGAGATAAATATAGATACAAATCTAGCAAGTAATATAGGAATAAAAAAAATAAAAAATAGAAAAAAAGGACAAAAACACAGCTTAGTGACATACTAGTACAAATATGTCAAACATAGTGCAAATATTGGAAAGGGTGCTTGTCCAGGAGACGCAAAATCTCAGAAGGACACTTTTTCTGAATATACTTCAATCTTCAATTTGTGCTTTCTTATTTATTTATTGACCTTTCCACGACCACAGTGGTATTATATATAGGAATTCTGACAGCACATGAACGCACCGTCATCCCCACGCTTTATCTGTGCTGTTGTGCTCATTTAAGATTGTGGTTTCCAACTGAATATTTATTAAGCTACTAAACAAAGCGGCGGGCTGTTAAGTGGAAGTCGGCTGAGATATTAAACCGCAAGATTGAGCGAGCTGGTCCTCTGTAATATCTGGAGTTCAGTGTATGTTGTGCATGTAAGGAACAGTGAGAGTTGATTGTTTTGCATCCAGCTGCAGCTCATTAGCGCCATGTGCGCATTTTGGGCAGAACAACTCAAACAGCCGCACAACACAATCAATACAAACTAATGTCCAAAGCAGTGGCCATTTTTCTTAAATTTAAGCCACAACATGTGCGATGATGGATTTTTTTCCCCGGTACTCATCTACCCACATTTATAGATCAGTTCGGCTGCAGGTACTACACGAATTACAGAAGTAAACAGAAATCAAAGCTTTTTAAATAACTGACACTGATAAGTGAGCTGGGCAGTTATCATGGTAGAGAAGCTAATAGAAGAAACCTCTCTAGATTCATGACGCTTGGTTTTTAATTGAAAATAAATGTTAATTATAGCATGAAAAGTGGCGTGAATAAAGGAATTTAGTAAATTGAACTTGTGCATAGGTCAATTTCATCAGAAGTAATGTGGCTCCTCCTGCCGGTGCTGCTGGGTAAATACAAACTGTTCATGGCGATTTCCTCATTTATTGTCCTCATGCTTCTACAACATTTTTATGACTGAAATTTCTAAATTTTTACACAATAATACTCAACGAGGTAATCTTCAGTCAGATATTGAGGGAGGCCTCAGCTTTATTTGAGCTTTCACTCCAGTTTAATAACACAATTAAACCACTAAAATGTTTAATCTCGTGCGTAATGACAGGTTTATCTTAATTTTTTTAAATGTCCAATTGGTCTGATGGAGCTCAGGAATCATCCAGACAAGTTTTAATGGAAGTAAGTGCATCGTGTGGACCTCACTTTTCAGGTGTGGAGCAACGCAGAGCATAATTTGCCGTCGGGTCCTGTGCTAATGAAGCTGCTGTGCCATATGCGTAAATACGCACGTCAGCCTCGAAGCCTTGAAGAAGCACTCTGCTGCTGTGTGATGTTGTGGGTATTTATTAAAGTCAAAGTACAGAATCTGACAGGCAGCAAACGGTCATCAGAAAATGTATTAATATGTCTGCAAAAAGAAGCACTTAAGTTTTCTTTAAGAAATGGAAAATAAATGGAGAATCATCAGGAAATGGCATCACACATCCATTGACAGTTTTCATAAAAGGATAACTTATAACATATTCTCTATTGTATACTGAGGGGAACTCAATTCAACTGATGACTTTAAAATTGGTACCCATACAGCTTTCTTTATTGTACATGTGTAGACAGTGTATTTTTTCTGCTTTTTATTTTACTTCCATTATTTCATTTTCGATTTTATTTCATGTGTACCGAACATCTTTGGCATAATATTTTCCTTAATGATGAATAAAGTTATCTTATCTCAGAAAAAAGAGAGGCAAGACAGTTCCTGCTGTTCTTCTTTCAAAATTGGAAAATTTTACAAACTGAAAGGAACTTGTACTTGTGCACTTTGCAGTACGTAAGTCAAATCTAGTTTTTCCATCAGGAATGACTTTAATGACTTCAAACTCTAAAACATGAATTAAAAAAGCAAACATTTCAGTTGCAAATATATTTTTATTTAGTTTTTATTTTAAAAAACAAACACACTAAAGACTGAGCTGGCAAAAACAAAACAATCTTCTGGGTTTCACTGAACCCTGCATGAGGCTGCATCCTGTCCAAGCAAACAGGGGTAAAGACACTGAATTGCAAACTGACACTGAAATGAGAGGTTAAAAAAGAAAAAGTGAAATGTCTGCACTGTTTGACCAGTTGTCTGTCACATTTTGGTAATTTCACCTCAAGTATTACTGCAGCAGAGCGAAACAAATCCGTAAAAGCTATTAGTGTTGTACGGGAAAGCATGGTTGTTAAAAAGAGTCAGCATTTATTTTAGCAGTATGTCAATGGAGACTGAAAATCAATAACTATTACAAGTTACAACACTTTGCGTCTGAAATGATACTGCAGCACAGAGGAAAATGGGAGCGTTCAGGAACAGCATCAGGCGTGAATGCAGTAGATTTTCTGTAACTGGTGGAAAGTAACACTTTCTAGATAAATATTATGCTTTGTTTTTTGGGGGGGTTAACCATGAAAGTGTGCGTTTGCATCGAAATGACAGCAGCTTGGTAAGAGAGGCTGTGGTGGGCGGCCCAACAACAGATTTAAATGTCAAGTACGGAACATTTTAGATGGTGAACAATGGAAAAGTATTCAAAGGAACATTTTAATGAGGTGTTTGGATATAATTTGAGAAAATGTGTGTTGAATTTTCCACAAAAGATCATTTTTTATGAGAGCAATGTAAGGGAAGTGATCATCTATAGGAGCACAAATGGCTTCTTCAGTCAGAGATGCAGCAGTAAAATCTCACATTAAAACACCTCTATTTTGATATTGAAAACTAGTTGCAAAGGAACTGAAAAGAATCCGACAGGAAGTAAAGAAGAATGTAAACATCCAAAATGATGGAAACATCCGAGCTTTGCAAACTGGAACACTTCTTTCTTTTTTCTTTTTTTTAACGAACCTCGTGAACTGACGGACCAATGCTTCAGCTCAAATGCTCACAGTGATGTATTAGCTCTGCAGCATTTGCTAGTTTTCATGTAAATACACAATGTTTGCAGAACAACTTACGACAACACAGAAACGCGAGAGAAATCATTCAAGCAACATCAATATTCCTGCCTGTGTCGAAAACAGTTTCAATTGCACAAAAAAGAAAACAAACTTCTTCAAATGCAAACTACAGCATGATCACAAAATGAGCCCAAGGGAAAAAAAAAACAATTGATATGCATATACAGTATCAATAATATGTACAAACATTTGAACATCCTTCACAACTACTGAGAACTCTAAACTGTACAATTTATCTGCTATAAGAACAGTTGAGCAAAATACCATTTTGATATACAGTTAATACTTTTTTTCTTTTACAATGTACAAGTTTAAACTGTCCACACAATAAAATGCAAAGCACAAGCCCCAAAAGGCCACAAAAGTGCATGTTATCAGCTCAGTTGGAAGCCATCGGAAGGAAGGACTGACGTTAAGAGTGGGAATGAAAGCTCCCAGTATCATTCAGGAACCTTTCCCCTCTCCAAACCGCAGTGTTTTGCAAGATTAATAGGTAGTGGAGGGAAATCTGGAGTAGATATTTATTATACATGCAGACACATTCACACACATTCACACACACTCACACACACTCACACACACACACACACACACACACACACACACACACACACACACACACACACACACACACACACACACACACACACACACTCCTGAACACAGATCATCCAACTTGTTAAACACACACGCACACATACACTCCATGGGGTGATAAAACTGCATTAATATTCTCCCGCTCCAGCATTTCCCCGAATCGTCACATTATATTCAAGTAGCAACACTCCAACAGAAGATATCCGGTACCTTTGGGACAGTCACACATATCACATTTCAAAAAGGACACATTGGTCTCATGTTTTCACACAAGATATTTTAAGCCCCGAGCAGTGACTGGAGGCAGAAGCCGGCCTTCTTATTTCAGTTTTAACAAAAATACCAAAGGCCAACTTCAACCAACCCATGTCGCCACCAGGAGCTGAGTCATGGAGGAACAAAACACTGAATGGAAGTCAGTTTGTAACCTAAACACCCGATAGTGTCTGAGGCGCGTGCTTATGACTGTCACAAGCTCATCGTTGTATTTCATTGTATTTGCATTGAGTTCACTGTGGGCTATGAGCTTCAGGCCACCCTGGGGGGCAACTGCAGTGTTTGGAGGAGAATGCTTGAAGCCACACCTTGTGCAGTGCAACAGTGGATGGATGACTGACATTTTTGTCTCTAATCCAACTCTCTTCTGACGTTCTACTTTAGCTGAACATTCCTTAACGGCGTGTCATGTGATGGCATAGCACTGAAGCAAGTGCCGGCTCGTACAATTACTTATTTAAAAAAATGACACTGACCTACATTCGGCTTTCATCTGTCCTGTCAAGTTCAGTCGCCTCCAAGCATTCTCCTGCTATGATGTCTATTTAAGAGTGAAAATTAAGTTAAATCCTGTCTGCTAAGGCCACTGAATTTTGCTCAAAATCGTATCTTTCAGTGCTTTAACAAGCACCAAACTGGTTCTGTGCCTTTCCTGTCAGTGCCTCCTCTTTCTTCTGAGCCATTTTACCTCCACTGTGAACTGTGGCGCCCTCTAGCTGTCCCCGCAGTCTGACAAAGAGAAGTGGAGGGGATGATGCTGATGTGGTGCCAAAGTGCTCTACCTCCTTCCTTTTTCTTCATCTTCTTTCCATTTGTCCTATTCTTGTCTAATAGAGTATCTTCACTTTTCCTTTGGTCTTCATTTGCACATTTCATACCCTAATCAAAGGGCCTCCATCTCCGTCATTTACCGTCTCCCTCCTTAAACAGAAAGGAGACGGTCCTGGTGGGCTAACGGCCGAGCAGGTAGACCACCACCTCGTAGGTGCACATCATGATGGCAGTGTTGGGAATCTGTCTGACGAGGTGTGTGGTGAGGCCGCGGTACAGCGCCCGGTATCCCTCCTCCCTGGGTACTGTCAGCAGAGTTTGGAAGAAGGAGCGGTACTTGCTGCCTTCCTCTCGAAGCCGTGTGCGGATCACCTCTGCAATTTGAGATTGAGGAAAAAAAAACTGTTGGATACACGAATGACCATTAGCTGTTCTTGTCAAAGCTTTGTGTGGTCTCTCTAGTGCTAACTTTTAACATCTGACACTACCAAGTCCATTTAATGTGTTCTTCATTTGTTGGCATACTAATAGTCCTTTAACCTGCCTTATCCTAAATGAAGGAAGCTACAGATTTTTTACCTACATCCCAGAATGACAGTTTAAATGGGAGAACCTGCACCAGGTGAAGAATGATAGCTGTATTTATGGTGCAAATGGACCATAATATTTTCAAGAAACAAATGGTAAGTCACTTCCTTGTTTAAAATGCAACATGTATTGATGCTGCAGTACATTCTGGTCTATTCAGCTCATTCACAGCTGAAAAACTTTCTGATCTGTGTTGGACGTCCTTCCCCATGACTGTAAAATGTTCGGCAAATTGGTTTGGCTAGTTATTTCTGTGAACAATAATGTAAAATATTTGTAGAGACAATCATCTATGGCATTGTTTCTATTTGTCAGTTTGTATTCCAGATATCATAATACAGCATGTGTCACTCTGTAAACATTTTGAAGTTCAAGAAAAGCACTGATCATGTTTACTATAACAGTTTTCAAACATTGAAACATTGTCTTTTGAAGGGTAATTGTGGCAATACTCCACAATTATTTTATCAATAGATGTCATGGAAGACTGTGAAGGAAAAATTACTCTTTCCCCTTGCTAAGGAATTTCCTTGCAGCTGTTAGCCGATGTCATCTAAAATTATCCTACAGGTTGGAGCAGGTTACCACCTTTGGTCCCTGCTCCCCTTTAACCTGTGTGAGCCTGAGCCCGGCTTCAGGTTCTGACCTTATCTCACCCTTTTATGGCCTCCTGACAGGTAGACATTGTAGGAGGAAGATATGCCAGGACTGTGCTCTGGTCAGCATCAGATAGTGTCTATTCTGACTGACTAAGCAGACTGGTTTGTCTTCTAAATCTGACCCCCCTCCCAACTACTACATATACCTGGAGATCAGAGAGAAACCTCAGATCTGATGCTGGCAGTACGTGCATGTACTGCTGCTCTGTCAGTGTCACTTCACCTGATATCAGTAAACCTTACTGGCAACCTAAGTCATCCGAGTCTCCTTTGTCTTTCTGTGTCTGCCTCCTCATCCTCACTGAACTTCCAAAACAAAGATCAAAACCAACAATAAATTTATCAGAATACCCATTTTGTTCATTTACCCCAAAATTGTCTGTCTAGTATACAAAACCTGATAAACAATATTCCTCCGTGCCACAGAGCTTCTGTAACTATTGCAAACATATCTTAAATTAGAATAGTTTAAACCTTTACAGTCAGCCTTTTTTTGTTATTTTACGAGGGGCCTTCGATAAGTAATGCCTCTGACCCACTTCCAGTTGTCTGATCTAGCTGAAATTTTGCATGTGCAATGATTTATATCTCTACTGGTTATGTAGCAAATTACAGCTGTGAACTAATTGTGGTTTCTGATTTATACATCTTTGAACTGAGTCAGGTGTGAAATTGAGCCTGTCGAATGTCGCGCAGTTATCCGGTTTTTGTATTTGAAAGGACGCACACCACAGAAGACTTTTGATGAAATGAAAGAAACTTATGGTGATGATGCCCCATCATATGACCTTGTAAAACGCTGGCATCGTGAATCCAAGCATGGATGGAACTCTGTAGAAACAGCTCCCAGACCTGGTCGCCCCCAGAAGGAGGGTGACCAGGGGGGCGACCAGGTCTGGGAGCTGTTTCTACAGAGTTCCATCCATGCTTGGATTCACGATGCCAGCGTTTTACAAGGTCATATGATGGGGCATCATCACCATAAGTTTCTTTCATTTCATCAAAAGTCTTCTGTGGTGTGCGTCCTTTCAAATACAAAAACCAGATAACTGCGCGACATTCGACAGGCTCAATTTCACACCTGACTCAGTTCAAAGATGTATAAATCAGAAACCACAATTAGTTCACAGCTGTAATTTGCTACATAACCAGTAGAGATATAAATCATTGCACATGCAAAATTTCAGCTAGATCAGACAACTGGAAGTGGGTCAGGGGCATTACTTATCGAAGGCCCCTCGTATGTTGTATGTAAGCTGCTGAACACTTAAATTTTTTTCCTTTATAGGATTTGTTGACAACTAATAAAATACATATTTTGTGGCAAATACGTTGACTGAAATAAGTCAAGGTGAGCGAGACAGAAGGTTACCATGAGGATAGGCGATGGAGGTGGCACAGGTTTTGGAGGTGGCCGCTGCTAGCATCATGCCCACAAAGTCTGAGGCATCTTTGACCGTCTCTTCCTCTTCGTCCATGCAGGTGTGAGCCCGGGACTCCAACAGTTTACGTTTGATGCTTTCATAGATGACAAAATGGATTACAGTCTCAGAGATGCCAGCGTATGAGGCTGACATTCCTCGGTAGAAACCACGAAGGCCGTCCATCTGGTACACCCGCCGCACGCAATCAAATGCATTCATACGCCGCTCTCCTCGGTTTCTGTCAAATCAAAAGCGAGTTTATTTAATTCGAGGCCAGTAGCAACATTGAATTTCTGTGTCATTTTTGTTACAGGAGAACAGAAGAACCACACAACATATTTCACTGTTGTTTCTGACAAGGACAAACACGGATGAAGTTTCCTCACCTGGCCTCCAGCTGCAGACGAGTCTTTATCAGCCAGATGGGATTGGTGGCTGTGATGGCGGTGAACCCTGGGAAATTCAGAAAAGGTCAGAGGTTCAGACAGACGTATAGACACTTGGAAGAGCACAATCAAATCAACTACACTAAATAGTATATACTGTACAAGGACAGTGAGAAAGCATTTCATGTAACAGGATCAACTGGCTTTAGTATTTTCTTTACTAGAGGCCATCTGATTCCACAGGTTATAGAAAGTAGATTATTTCAGACAATACAGAAATGAAATCTGAGCGTAAACAATCATTTACTGAGTTACCATCAGAACAGCTATCTCTGCCACATTCTAGTCACATATTGATCCTTTTCATGTGAAATGCTACTTGGATGCATGTAAACCAAACAGCTCTCTTCCTGAAGTAGAGCACGGACACTAAGAATAGTGTATGAGGGCAGCAGCTTTAAGCTATGAGTGCTGTATCTTTTTTGATTTAGTATCTTAAAAAAATATCTAGGTGCAAACACTGGGAAATGAGGCCAAGCGGCAAATTCATTTAGTTCTTTGTGTGTGGCTGATTGTCAGTCTGCTTCATTTCGTAAAAGTGCTAATAAGAGCTATTGTGGTTCTGATGAAAATAAACAGCTATTATGACAAAGGTTTATCATAAAGAGAAGTCTATTTTGTAAGATATCATTACACTTTCAGTGAGCTTTAAAATATAAACACATAATCATATGTCATTTTTACAAAGTGACAACACAATAGGGTTGAGTCTTTAATTTGACATTGCTCTAAATTTTTAACTTTTGTTAGGCTACACAGTATGCATGCTCACTTATTAGTTCTTTTATGTTTATTCTATTGGATTTAATGAACCACTGGTTAACTAGTTAGACAACAAAAAACAGGCTGTAGGTCATTTACTAGCACAGTTAGCACAGCTACTTCAGCACAGAAAAACAAAATGGTGTCTGAAGGAGATTCTTCAATTATTCACTACAGTGGAAACTCTGACTAGGTACTTAGTGCTGACCTTACTGATGAGAACAGTGGTTAGAAACCCTGTTTCACTGTTGGTTTAGTTCCACAGCCAAACAAAGTGAGCTTAGTTAGCTAATAAAACACATATCTGTCAATAATTAGTTCCTAGTAAATGCACAAGAACTGTATAGAGTGAAACTTGTGCTTGTTTAAGTAATTTACATGCAACACTTTTGTCATTGTGTTCTAGTTTAGTAGAAATACTCGACAATACACAGTAATGTGAAGCTTGTTGTATAAGGTGTAATTAACGCGCACCTTGTATCATTAAGAAATGACACAAAGTCTCTTGAAAAGTTTGTCATAAACGATGTACGGCAGAGAAGGGAAACGTGGCCATCTGCAGAAAACTGCTAACACCAGGACGAGTCTATAGAGAGACCTCAGTCACATCTAGTGTATCATTGCAACAGAGACCTATGTTAAGGCAACTGCCTAAAGAAGAAAAGGATTATACAGGTCTGTTGAAGAGAAGAAGAGAAGAACAAAAAGAGGAAGAAGAAAAAAGAGGGAAGTAGAATGAAGTAGCGTCTATGGCGTGTACTCACGAGGGAGGGGCAAAGCTCCTCCAGCTCCTCCCCGCTGCAGCTAGTAGCCTGCAGATATGGGGGGCTCAGATGGCGGGGGTCTCCCACCCAATCACGCAGGGGTGAAAGCTTTACAGTAAAGCCCTAAAATAGACACAGGCTTTTCTGTACCACAGTCACACACAAGCAGCAGTCACATCCACCCCAAACCCCACCAACTACCCACCCCAACCCGCTTTCTCATCAAGAGGATGGAGAAGAGATGGGAGGTGAAGGACTGGTACCCCCCATCTTTCCCCCCCCAGACTATTATCCCAATTCCATACCCCACCAATTTAATTTACTCTTACATGTTTAATTTTTTTTTTGAATTGTTATACATATTTAACTGCACTTTTTTCCCCCTTATCAACTGGAATAAAGAAAATGTTGACTGAACAGAAGCCAACCCAATCCAAAAGTCCAGCTCCGTCTCACAGGAGTGAGCTAAAACACAGGAGCAAATACAAAAGCAGAAAATAAAACTGAGGAGGCATTCTACACACTCATCATTGTGCTATTATCTGTTCATATTAGAGGAAAGACGAGATCAAATTCTTACCGAAATGAGTTTGAAAATAAAGAGAGGCAGGTGGAAATGCTAACCTTGCCGTTTTGTGTAACAGACTCTCAGTGGTGGACAACAGCGATAGAAAGAGTGAGGACACCTTTTATGAATGTGTCATGGCATAAGAATGAAATGAGTGATGATGGTGAAGTGAAACAATGAGGTTGAGCAATGGTGGCAACACGATCTGCCCCAAATACCTGCCCTGAGATAACTGGACCGCAGAGGAACTAGGTTGAATCTCATAATAATAATGAACATGTTATTTTTAGAAAAACGCATTAAATAACTTTGAAAATAATCAGTAGATACGTTGTCCTCAATGTGAAAATGAGAAAAAGTTTTCATATTAGCTTATTGTTACAGAATATTCATATTTAGACAGAAAATAGCAACTTAAAGGCAACTTAATGTTCAAACTACTTTATGATAACAATCTGACTGCTGTAAAATGCCCTGATTTATTTTCTATTTAATTCATGTTTACTTTCATAATTGAAATCGCCTTTTGTCAATATGAGATAAGATAGTCTGTTTACACAGTTATGCTTAATAGGAAACCACATTCTACTTATTAAATAACACATGGGAAAGTTCTTGCACATTTCTTCTGAAAAAATAGCACATTTATAGATATAAATGGGTCAATGCAGGTTACTCTGAGCATAGTTGATGTGTCTTTCAAATGTATGCATCTAAACATACCTACAAATGTAAGGAGGACCAAATTAAGTAACAGATTTAACTGGTATTAAAGTAAACTTCTCTTGTTTGCCTTCTTGCTCATGTAGATAAGCCACAGAGTAGATATCCACAGACTACACAAGCCTACTGTGGTTCTAACCTCTGTAGAAAGCAGCAGCTACATGTAGACATGCTACTACAAGTTGTACATTTTGTTCTTATAGGCTCACAGTCAATGTGTAACTTCTGCAGTGGGGTTTGGCTTACATTCAGAGACAGCAACATGCTTTAAATTAACTGCTGAAAGGGAAAATAAGGGAAAGCAGTGGGTCTTGTCTTCCTCCTCCGCCTATAAGAGAGTGCGTAACTCATAGCAAGGAGGACATATAAGCCAGAGTTAGTTTACAAAACTGGAAGCAATTATCCGACATCAGGATAAAATTTATCCGTTCGGTCACTGAGGGTTTGGCATTGACCACTGCAAGCTCAGGCTAGACTTAATGGCATCAAGTCTGTTGTTTGTCGGTATTGATAAAAGCTCAGGGAGGCTTTGAAAAATGTACATAAGAAAGAGACAATAAGTATCTGTCTACTATGAGTGCCAAACATTTGTGTAGAGCAATTACACAGCTACTTGTCAAAGACGCCATGAAGACTTAGTTTTCCAGGATAGATGTTTTATGAGCTAAGGTTGTGTTGTGTATCTCTGCCTGCATGTTTGTTAACATAAGATTAATGTAAGCAACTGCTATGCTGATGAAAAATGAGTGCAGTGATTTTGAACTGCCTAACTTTGGTCTGTGTGCTGTGTTAAGGTTTGAAATTGCCTCAGTTGTATGTCTCTGTCTGCACTGCATCTCGTCCACATTCAAATATTTAACTGATGCCAGCACTGATGGGCTTAAACCATCAAACTCTCTACATGCAATTCAACTCATTTCAAATGAGGAAGCCTTGTGGATATAGTGCCAGTTTTTTAGGTTATGGACTGGCAATGGATCGCCTTGAAAAGAAATGACTCAAGCACTAATGGTATTGATGAATGATGGCAAAAGACGAAATGAAACAAACCGAGTGCAACCTTTTGTGGCAGTGACAAGGTTAGCATTTCTTTTGTGCTGACAACAAAAAATCCACACAAGTGTGTCATTACTTTACCTTTCCTATGTTGATGGAACAAGCTAAGGGGAAGGGGGAGGTGTGTGTCAAGACTAAGCAATAACAAAAGCCTGAAACTACATACCAGCAGCAAACACGTTGCCATAAGCAATGGTAATATCATTACAAATGATCTAATATTCATAAAAATCACCATGGTTTTTATCATACCAGTGTAAAGAAATGGGGTGCTACCTGACGTGTCCGCCCGAGTGCCAGGGGCCCCGGTTGACCTTTGGGGGCCGTGTTCTCTTCTCTATACGCACAGAGCAAAGAAGGGGGCCCACACCACACTGTTTAAGTAACAACTGGGATGTTAAACCATTTACAGAATCCTCTGGAGAGGCCTCAAATAAAAGAATAAAAAAAAAGAGGAAAGGAAGGCAAGGAGGGTAAAAATAATGGAGGACATGGGGGACAACGGGGCTAGGAGAGGAGGAAAGCACAACCTAAACTTTGAGGACCATAAGGTTTTCTTCTTTTGTGTAACAGCTAAAAATAAATACAGCACAGTCATGGTCTAAATGCCAGCAGTGAGACATTAGCATTTGTCTCCTCAACTGCAATATATGTGGGCCATCAAGGCCACAATGGAGAGACAAGGTATTCTATTCTCAGTGTGTACTGGTACATGTACAAAAAGGAATTGTTCAGAACAAAGCAGATTAGTAATAAAGATGTAATATATTATTATTAATATAATTGTTGTGATTTTGAGGAACATTATTGTACAAAGTACAGTATTTACAAAACAAATAAATGTATCTTTCATGGCTTGCTTTAACCCTCTAAACCCCAAGCAGTTTCTTTGCGTTTTTTGTTCCTGTTGCATTTTTACTCTGCTACTTCAAAGCAAACACCTAATTTTCCAGAATAAAGTCCTGCATGTCTATGGAAACAGACGAACGAAGAATAGAAGTAGAGAAAATGTGTTCTGTTCAGGATAACATCGTTATAATCCCAGAAATCACTAAAAACAAAAAGCAAAGTTCACTGATTGCTTTTTTTTTTAAATGGGGAGAAAAATTTGTAGTCAACACGGACAGTGCACCCTGCTGTTATCAATAACAAAAGTCAGTTTACATTTTCACTTGTTTCTGGACTTGTCTCGTATCTGCAAAGCCAGCAGTTCAACTGTCACTGAATTTATGTTCCAACCAAGTCAGTAACATCTTTGTGGTTACACCGAGGTACACCGAATATTTAGTTTTTACAGAATCCAGTTGTAAATGGTTTATTTTGGACAAAAATGAAGTGATTCTGATAAAATGTCACAATTTTAAGCTTAGATCTGAATATTTTTCAGGACAGAACTGCACATAATGAGTGGTTGGAAATTTAAAAATCTGCCGATTTTTTTGATTTGTTTTACACTTTACATCTTTGATAAATGATGAAATTTTACCATTTTCTTTTGATAACCTGATTTTAGACCTGCTAGTGGAATTTGGGGTCCAGAGGGTTAAACAAAGCGAGGCCAAAGTCAAGTTTAGTTTGATCCTGAGAGTCTTAAATTGTGCTTTCTGATATATAGATTGTTGTTTATATTTAATATTTCTATACATGAAACAGCTGGATAATGCCTACTTGTAACAGACATTATTATTTAGCTTAGCATGCTTCAGGTCTATGGGAAAGGTGGTGTCTGGGAGAACTTGAAATTGTGCACAAAAATTATGAAAAGATAACGAAAAATGAAAGCTGCCTGATGAGGACAAACTGATTTTTTTTTTTTAACTCAACAAAAACCCATCAGTGAGATATTCTGCCCAGGCAGACTGATAGACAGACAAACAGGCATGTTAAACCAACAGCAGCAGACAGACAGAGGGACAGACAGACAGAAGGGCAGGGGAGAAGGAACGATCATTACCTGCCATCCCAGCAGACACCATGTGCACCTGGGTAGAGTCTGGCTCCAGCAACCCATTCAGCTTCTCCTTGGCTGTTGAATAGACTGCAAAGTAGATTGCCCTGTGGCAAATAACACCATGGAGAGGAAACAATTAACAAAAGCAACCATCAAAAAAAGCTAAAAATTGATCATGCATTCTGGGACTAAGTGCAAAATGAAAAACTGGGACCATGAGTGCTGACTAAATGCATCTCTGAATAATTAATGCAGAGTGATATTCTTTCCAAGTTGACCATATGTCATAAAAGCAATGTTACTTTAACCACATAAAATGAATAATAGCTAAATTGTACAGGGTAGTATGTAGCGGAGCTAAGCCCAGCTAAAATGCCACTTAAAAGAAAAGCACTGAAAGGAGTTTGTGTGTCTGCGTGAATTTTAGTGGCAGATTTATCTCCCATGATTCCAGCTGCTCTTCACTAAATAAAATCATTGGATTTAGTCAACATATCTGCTTAATGGGTTTAAGCCCTGTGACCTTCACTATCTGCCCTCATTCTGAATTGAAAACCATGCATGCACAATATAATCGTGCTTCTCCACAGAGGAATTATGCAAGTGGCTCTGAATGTGTGTGTGTCTTCCATGTATGAGTGATGTTATTGGTCTAAACTGGCTGCCCATGTGCCATGTGGGCTGTATGTTGCTAACGACCGCCAGCAGCATGCCCAATGAACTGTGCTCTCATTAGTATCAGAAGATGTTTAAAGTGCTGTTTCCTATTTGCAAGAACAGAGAAAAACTCTGCAGCACAACAAGCCAGACCACCCCTGCAGATAAAGAAAGTAATAAAACTGCTATGTCGTTTAATTATGCTGCATCTAAGCAAAACTTAAATTAGATTTAAATGGAGTGGAAATGTTGCATTGCCATTTAGCTTTAAAGGTCATATATTGTTCCTTTTTTCAGTAAATTAATAAAAGTCCCACATGTTTCCACAATGTGATGATTTCAATTTTCAGCTCAAAACACTGCAAAGACGGTTCATTTCACCATGACTGTATAACTCCTGATTCCAGCCCTGTTCTTAACGGGCTTTTTCAGTGTCTTTAGCTTTAAATGTTGCCAAGTTGCTACTGTTAACACTCACTTCAGGAAGGAGACTCTCTCTGCATATGCAATAACAGTGCAGAGCAGCACAGATGACAACACAGCAGCTGACACAGATGTTGAGGAGTGCGAGACCACGACCTTTAAGAGCTTCTTACTTTCTGTATTTTATATAAAAATATTGCCCGAATTCACAGCACGGGTTTTGCTTTTAACTCATGCGTATGGTCAGTTTGTTTGAGTATGTTGTGGGTGTAAAATCTGTATTTTAACGGTGCAGCACATCAGCTTGACAACTGCTCATGAAACAGTAGTCCCAATAGGGTGCGTTTTAGTCACAGTATCGTATTTGATTTATTGTCCGACAGCAGCAACAGAAAAATCTTTGAATGAGATGGCTTAAATTGGAATTCAGCTGTCGTAAAATACTGGATGGCAGAAGAAGAGGAACCAATGTGCAGTCCTCATTTGTTGGTTTCAAACCAGTGTTAATGTCTGCACCATCTCTGATTGTCCCTCAGCTTTCACAGAGCTGACCTGTAGGCATACCATCAAAACTAATGAAAGGTTAGCTACATTAGCCATATAAGATCCTAACATTAAGGAATTCCCCATTATTGCGCTATGCTTTTGTAAAACTTAAATCTTCTGCTGTGTCTATAAATAATCACACAGACATGGATGGAGCATGTTGATGAGTAACTATGAATTATGCATGAAACTCGTGACTCCACAAGCCAAAAAATTTAATGGAGTTTTTAAGCCAGTCTCACAAACTGACATGTTATTTAAGTTTGATTAATTTTCTACAATGTGCAAAATTATATGTCTAAGTGTCGAAATGTGTGTCCGTTTTTGTACTAATATCCTACTGTGTTAGCATCAATGTCATACCATCAAAATTTATATTCAATTCTATCTTGTTACCACAGACATCAAATACAGCATTACGAAATAAAACTAAACAAAATGATTAAAAGATATCCTGTATTTTCAATATCACATAGCACTGACAATATAAATAGGCTGATTTGAATAATTCAACCCATTTTTAGTCAGTGTCATCAGGTTTCAGTGAACTGGTGATACAATTTGTGATGTTGTATCTGTCAAGTTGCAGAGCCTGGAAATGCACATTTAAAATCTGACATTACATTCTGTATACAAAGAACTTGAAAAGGGACTATTAGAAAACATCATGGTTCAAACCCAACACAACACCGCACATAAGACAGCAGGAAAGCTTTAGTTTTTTTTAATGAGGTCATCTGGTTCAGTGCTTATGTAACAACAGCCTCCTATAGCACAGGTTGTTACAGCTGTCTGGTCAGCTACAGCACTAGTCTACAAAACGAACACACACGCACATCTAAGGGCATATTTGCCCCTCAGAGAGGTTGACAATGCAAAGCAGCACAGACCATGAATCTACAGGATGGAACAATTCTGATTTAAAGAAAAAGAGGATGGAATTTATGGCTCAGACAGACACACATACCCCAGCACACAATGGGAAGAGGATGACAATGATCATGTGATGCAGCAGTAACTAGGAAGGACTAGATAGGTCATCGACAGGGATTACACACAAACACAACAGCCTCTCTATAGAAAGTCCATTGTAAAATGACAACAGCAGTCACATGACGAAACCACAGCTGGAACGGCGCGTGCTGCTGCTGCTTCATTCTGATTTTGATTGGCCGTGCCCAAGCTGTTACGCAACCCTGACCACATAAGCTAAGAACCAGGGAACCTGCTCATTTCCACTCGGAATTGAAGCACGGATTTCCATCCCACTATTGTGACTTAAAATAATGTCGGTATTTCTTTGTTGTTATTACTTTTGTTTGTCATTTCTGCCAACATAAGTTCTGAGTGAGCAAGAAGTTAAAAAAAATAAAATAACACGACCTCACGATAAGGACATTTCTCAATCAAAAGAAATCACAAGGTTTGATGTAACATGTGAGGTGAATGACGCAGAAATATCTTTGTTCTCTGAGAGAGGGCCATGGTAGAGCTGATAACACTATGTTTATTATCAACGTTGAAGATTGAGGTGACCTACTTGTCTGTTTGGTTTTGATGTGCGGGACATGCATATGCAGGTTATGCTCTTTTCCTTTGGCTTTCTTCCTGCAAATTATTGTAGTATCATTTATGGAATGATAAAAGTTCAGTTAAGTTTGATGCCACGCACCACACCCAAAATACTGTAGAGAACACCACATACCTGGAAGGTGCCACACCTACAAGGTTGGGGCCCAGTCCTCTGAAGAGTGAACGGGGTCCCTCTCTCTCTAGAATTAACCTGAGAAGAGCAAACACTTGATTTAGCATTTCACTTCATGCTATATTGGTCATTTCAGCATTATACAGAACAAAAAAACAATATATATAACAGCTGTTTCATTGTGCTCATCTAACTCTCAGCGAGAAATAAACACAACTTCATCCAAAATTATCCACACCAATGCAAAATTCTGATATACAGTAACTTTTTATTTATTATTTATTTTTCTTCTGGCTGGAAAGAACATAAACAAGTGACAAGAGACAGTTAAACACTGTGTTGGAGAGGTTTACAATATCATGAACAATCATGAGCATCACTAAAACAATGTCTAACTGTCTTTTGTCACTTGCTTACATAATTTCCAGCCAGAAGAAACCCCATAAGCACATAAAAATTCACTATAAATCTAATTTGGCATCGGTCTCAATACTTTTCGGCTCAACTGTAACTACATTTTCTACAACATTAAACTTTTAAATTGCATGGCAAATAGACTCACATAAACTGGATCCACCCTGAAGTGTGTGTGAGACACAAAGCTCTTTGTTTTGCCATTTTATGTAAAAAACTACAACAAAAAATAAATTAAAAACACATAGCTCATCCCTTACATACCGTGTGGCCACTGAAAACACAAAGCGAACACTTCACACTAATACTCATGGGTTACAAGTGAAATAAAAACAAAGTTGCAGAGTTTATAGAGCAGAACCAGCTTTCATTCAGCACATCATCTCTAACTTTACAATCAATGTGGGAGCTCCAAGCAGATAGATTAGTAGTTTTTGGTCGTACTGCCTGATCTGATACTCAGCACAACCAAATATTATACACAAGGTCACTAGTAGCATACCGGAACCAAAATAAATGATATGACAGGTGTCCTGGCCCTGGTGGTGCCCTGGTAATATCATAATCGCTCACATGTACTTTTTCCGGAGTCACACAAGCTGAAAGATTCTTCACCTTTCTCCAGACTGACCCACTGCCCTATTTTAGAATGGCCACGGCTAGGAATCCACCCTTTATTTATTGCATGTTTTCACAAAACAGTGATACAAAGTAATAACAAGGTCAGTGTGAGGCTATCATTAAAAAAAGACCCATCAGACAAGAAAGCTATCCTTTGGGTCAGATAGTAGTGAGGTCCTTAAAGGCTGATTGTAAGATAGCGGCTGACTCATTCCATTTAAAAAGAAGACAGAACTCGGATCTTTTCGGGAAAAGTCAGTAGCTATTTCTTCTTCTGTTTGTGGGTTTGTAGTCTGTGCCTTTCTGTCCTGGATGTGAGATATGGCCAAGTTCTGTCCTAAAAAAAACAGTCTAAACTTAGAAAACACACAGGGCTTAGAGTGAAGGTGTTCTCCACAGCCGCAGACTCAAATCGACACGCTCTGCTCTAAAATGGATCGAGCCCTGTGCCGCATTGCATGCTGACCCACTTTGACAAGCATGCAGGGCTTTTTTTCTCTTTCCTTGCCCCATACGGCTCTTCCCTCCTCTGCCCTGCTCCGCTCAGTATTACATGATAGTGCTGCATTGTGTCTTCCAGTAGCTGTTTATCTCAAGGACAACTGAAGAAGTTGGTTTATGTCAGTACAAGACGATGTCCAGATTAACTGCAATCTCTCAAGACAAGGCATTAGTTTAATGTTATTAAACAAAATCCTCAAAAAAGCACCATTTCTGATATAGCTTTAGCTGAAGGACTGATTTGTTCCCACTGGTTTTTGCAATAAGTGGAGGTGTTCTATTTGTGGAGGTGCTCCCTTGAAAAGCTAAAGTTATTATTAGCAACTAACAACACTAGCTTTTTGCATATTTATCCCACTGCATGTAGATTTCCAGTTAAGTAACCCATTTTAAACCATTTTTGTCACAGATCTTGAGTCAAACAGGAGTAAATTCACAAAGGTTCTAAACTGATAATGAAGATAATTAATGCATGCATTTAGTGGTGGAAAACTCCACACACAGCCAGTTGGCCATTATGCAATATGTTTAACAGTGTGTGACATGGAGATAGCTTGCCAGACAACAAGAGCAGAGCCATGTATCCAAGCTACAGTGAATATTTACCTAAAGGCTGTTAACCCCTCAGTGATCAACGTTAATTAAACATTTCAAAGGAGACAAGCTTCCAGTAGGTTCCAAATAACCAGTGTTGAATTCCCCTCCACTTTCACTTCTCACTTTACATTTTTTGGTAACTTTCTAATATATCTGAGAAGAGGAATTACATGTATCTTTTTAACAACACAGAACAATTCATTGAGTATTTCTTACATCAGTCTCCCAGTAGTTGTTTGGAGAAAGTACTAAAGACAGCCAAACAGCTGCAAGGTCAAAATGAGGCAGAGATTACGTACTTGGATGCCAATGAAAAGAAGCTACAAGTAGGAAAACTGTTTCTCTGTTGCTTTGCTCCCAAACACGCAAACAAGTGTGCACTGACAGAAATCCTTACCCCCAGGTCGGGAGTAGTATTTCCAGTTTGCTGACCAGCTTCAGGTTCAGCACATACTCAAATCGCAGCGCAAAGGAAGAAATGCAGATTTTAGGAACTCTGCTGCAGACTAAATCTGTCATCAGGGTGTTTTTGCGCTGTTTGCCATTTTTTGGCTTTTATTATGGTGATGTAACTCTACAGTCGAAAGGTAAGGCAAGTAAGTAGTACAACACAACAGCAATTCTAACCGAAAGTCTCATAACACAGTCATAGCAGTGCATGCATACAGTCTTGTTTCATTATTACTGTGGATTCACCGTGACATTGACTCAGGCTTTCATGTGGCCCCATGACCTTTCCGCTCTGCTATATATGGTAGTGTGTCCCATTATTTTTGGGGTGGTGGTCAACTGACAGAAATAGTGTAGTGGGTCATTTGGAGAGCCTGACAATCACAATCAATTGATTTTTAAAATAAACAGGACGCAAAGCGGCAGGGTAAAGAGGGGCAACAGTACTCAAACCACTCATCTTAACTGAGTCCTTTGTTTTTTTTTATCAGAAGCAGTCAATGGATGAGTTAATACTTCAACCAGAAAGAGACAACACTGAAGCCATCTCACAACATTACAAAATCCCCCACAGTATTCATACTGTGTCAATAATGCAGCTGTATGCATAACAAAAACGGCTTATCTTGTCGTTAGATAAAGCTAATCTTGGCAAAATTCCCTTTTGTAAACCAAAGTTAGTTAAATATAGCCTAGCCGCGCTAGACCCATGTTTTGAAGGCACAAGGGTCTAGGACCGCTCGACAGGGAGGGAGGCGGGCTAAAAGGTTGTCTTTCAAATCACTCTGCAGCAATTGGGTAGGTATACAACCAATCAGCGCAATGAATAGGCTGACGTAGTTCCTAGAGTGCCGGCGGATTGTGGCTAAGTCCCATTAGCTTCCCAACCAGCGGAGCCAACTGGTATATTAAGGATTTGCCATATCCCGTCAGCATAAGTCCAAATACGTCTTTCTTCTCAATGAAACACTTCAGTGCCGTCCTTTGTTTATCTTTCAAGATGAATTTTAGCTTCAAATCTTTAAGAGCTGTGACCAAAGTCGAGTCGAAAGATAACTGTTTATTGTGCGCCGGTTGTTTCTGTCAGAATCGTCGCGCCTCTGTCGTCACTTAGTTACACCCGCCTTCTGACTCTACACTTCATGGTGATTGGTCCGGCCAGTTTTAGGAGAATCCAGCCTCGAGCCTTATGGAGGGTAACTAGACCTACCCTGGCAGAGAATTAAATTCGTTGCCGTGGGTTGTCTAGCGTGGCTAGGCTAAGTTAAATAAGCATTTAGCATCATTCTCTTTACCTAAGGCAATGCAGAGGCCCTGGTGGAGCAACACGAGCAACGCTGGCTCCGTTGACAGCGCTGAGCTGGACTTCAGAGACGTACAGAGTGATGGAAGAGGACTGCAGTCTGGTCTTCACCACTTCCAGAGGACAGGTCAAAATAGCACCCACTGTACCGCCACATCTAGGAATGAAAAGGTTGAAAAAACACAGAGAATGTTAAGAATAAGTAAGGAGAGGTATGCTTTGCTACTGTAATGACAAAAGAACCCAGGTCCTAACCCTAAGTACTGCAAACCGTGTTGCCTTTACATGAGCCAAGCCTCATTATATTTTGCTTGGTTGGTTTGGCAGTTTTATTTTTAAAACCATCCTCGAATACCAGTCAGTGGTAATACAATCTGTTATTCCCTTAAGCTCCAAGATTATCTAGGAGGTGTGACATACGGGCACCAAAACCTGGTGTCGTGATCGGCAAAACACTGAGATGTTGTAAGTTTCCTCTGAACTCATGATTACTTCAGTTTCCTCAGAATTCACAATGAGTTCAGAGAAAGCTCAATGGCTCAGTGTAACTGTAACACTTTGCTGACTTATGACACCTAAGAAGACGAGAATTAGGTGTAATGAAAACCAGACTGTTGTTCAGGGCACTCATTGAACTTATGTGCACAACAAACATGACCGCTCACAAACAAACCAAAGAAGCTCGTGATCATGAGTCTATCAGCATGTAAATAAACTAGAGAAGTACTGTCAAAAAGCACAATGCATCATTTGGTAGCTGTCAAATCCAAAGCTACCAAACATCATCTCAAAATCTCTTTCTGTGCCATATTTGATTATCCATTGATTCCTTCTGCTTTGCGCAAGTTGTATGAATAAATTTCATAGTCAAACCTCCACAAGGCTGGAACATGCGTGCTGTTTACAACAGTGGCAAATCGAGAGGCTGGGTAAAGCTGCACCCCGACAGTTATGTTACTTAACATCCAGGCAGTGAATTCCTCTTGCTCCAATCTCCTCAGTGTAGTACCAGCTATATTTACCTTTCAAAAGCCCAACCCACACTCATGCTCACAGGCAGCAGCAGTGACCCTTGCCCTACTTTCTGCTGCATGTGTGTCTCACAGTGGCTGTGGGAGGAAGCTTGAGTTTTTGGGAAAAGCCAACTAAATTCTGCTTGTGCAAGACAGCGATGTGTCTCATACAGTTCTCCAACTTTAAATCCCTGATAAGAGAGATAACGTATGAGCTGTGGTGTGATAACTTTACCAAATTTGACTATCAGCAATGAGGCAACAGAAGCAGAAATAATGAAGGCCATGGAATAAATTAAAGACAGATGTACTGGGTTGATGAACTGCAACAAAGTTAACAAACAAACAAAGTTCTTAGGCTTGTTTGCAGGATTGTGAATGAGATGCACTGCTCATCTCCTGATTTCAGCTTAAGTAAGCATTCTTTAGTGTGCTTACTTTGGATCACCCTTTAGTGGTTTAGTAAGAGTCTGCAGAAGCAGCAAGGCAGTTTGATTTTAACTGTATTTTACTACCAAGAACTACCTTTCACCGACAGTTTGGAGAGTTGCGCAATAGGGCAAAAATCTTTGGGTGATTTTGGAAAATATTAATATCAGATAGATGTCTGGTAATACTTGTGTTGTATTAGAGGATCTAAACTGTCCTTAAAAAGTTGCACAATCCTAGCTACAGCAAATAAACAACTGGACTTCTCTTCTAGGTTCACTTTTCATTCAACGGGTTTCTTTAGTTATATTATATTAGATAGTTGTGATTTCAATATGTATTAATTTCCATTGATAAACAAAGGAAATAAGTCTGACTGCTGACTCTACATACACCGACGTGCAACTGACATTTACTTATCTTAAAGATCTGCATGGTTACAAAACGTGAGGAGAAAAGGAGCAGCCATGCTGTGGCTTCAACAGCACTTCTTCGTGTCACCGACAGAGAGCAGCAACGAGCCCGAGAACAAAATAAAACCGCACACTTCAGTAGCCGGTATTTAGGGGACGTTAAAACGACAAAAATCGGAATTGTGATGCCTCTGGAGTCACGTGCTCTATAGGATGCATGTTAATTTTTCACAACCATTTCCTTGAAGTCCAGTTTGAACCAACGGCTGTGACACTGACGTGACAGACGTGCGCGCAGCTGCTGCTGGAGGACGAGCAACACAACAGTCTGGACACAGTTAGCTAGATAAACCACAACACTCATGTTTCACGCTGGAGCCGTACACTGAAAACACACCCCGATAAATATACAGATTGCTTGTGTGACTTACCCTCCAGCAAACAAATGAACCAGTGTGTCCCTTTGGCTCATTATTTAGCATGCTCTGCCAAGCAGCGCGCCTCGGGCTGCGGCAGAGGGTCAAACGCGGGGCTCGGTTCACGGCCCTTCCCGGTGTTTTCTGCCTCCGAGAGGATGTCGACACACAAACGACGTCGATGACAGAGCAGCGGTGGGGCGAGTCTGCGTTGATTCAGACTGCAGTGGGCCCACAAACCCCACCGTGAGTCTCTGTCTCAGCCTGCTCAGGTTAACCTCTGACACAGATACCCGCTGCCTTCGACTGGAACACCGCAGAGCTGTGACTTCACCCCGCTGACTATCTGCAGTACGACAGTTCAGATCTAACACACGGTTTTATGGCACATCCACGGTTATGACTGGATTGTCTCCTCTGCTTTCATCGCTGCATCGACAGGGAAGGAGGCAGAGCTCATAGTATTTACTGTACGGCCATAGGCTGGAAACACGCGCTGCTATTGGTCAGACTGACGCACGACGTCACGACGTTTCCGCCCTGATCATGCACTGTTCACATGTTCAGCACTGAATGAATCAAGACTGCAGTGTGTTTAAATGCAGCCTCTCAAGGAAGGTCATCCTGACACTGTCTGCAAATACTTGAACAGGAACATGTTTTCTCTTCTTATGGTTGCCTCACTGAAATGGACATCTCTTTTCTCAGACCGACCTGAGACAGGAAAAGAATCCACAGTCAAGCAAGCACAATAGCCCTCACTGAAAAAAAACAGGTTAGGTTGCGCAATCAACATTCAAGCAGCAAATAAAAGTAATAATTTTAGCTTCTTTATTGATGTACAAAACATTTATACACTTTGTCTCAGTAGACTTAGATGATGCGACAATACATGAGCGAAATACAGAATAAAACATATTTCACCCCCACCATTGAAAGCCCATATTTTCATTTTCACCATTGAATCCTTTTAGTTTTATTTAATTTGGGCTTTACTGACAAGGGCTTACAAGAACACTGTTTCATGTCAAAGTTAAAACAGATTTATGAAAAGTAGTGTCTATTCATTCAAAATATAAAACCTAAAATAGGTGATTGTGTAGGTGTTCACAGCTGTTAAGTCTGAGCCTGTGTGAATAGGTCTCAATCATTCTTGCACATCTAGACATCACAATTTTACCCTATCCTTCTTTCCAAAACTGCTCAAGCTCTATTAGGTTGCAAGGGGACTGTGAGTAAACAGCCATTTCCAGGTTGAGACAACAATTCTTTATCGGATTGATGTCTAGCCGTGCCAAAGTATTCGCCTTGCTGTCTTTAAACTATCTTTATGTATCTTTGACTGAATGCTTTATTGTCTTGCCAGACAACAAATCCTCTCCCAAGTTGCTGCTCTCATTTTACCCTCCACCTTTACAGGTCGTCCAGGGTTCACCACGGCCCCTAGTTTGACCTCCAGGTTGAGCTGTTTGCATTGTTGTACATGAGATTTTGATCTCTTGCACGAAAGCTCTTTTCTCTGTTGCAGGGAAATAATACCGCTACCACCATGCTTTAAAGTTAGAATGATATGTGTGTGATAATGTTTAGCATTTGATGACCACCAAACATAGCGTCTAGTCTGATGGTCCAAAAGCTCAGTTTTGGCCTCATCAGACCAAAGAAGAATCTTCTTCCAGTTGACTTCTGGTGAACTCGAGTCAAGATTCAATATGAGCTTTTCTTAAATAGCGGTTTTCTGTTTTCTCCTTTCTATCATAGGGCTTTGACAGATGAAGGAACGGAACTAAAAGAAATTTAAACTGTGAAACACAGGGTTTTATGATTTTTAATCAATGACCAGAGACATCAGAGAGATACTTTAAATATAACTTTAAATTTAACTTAAACTGTTTTAGACGTGTGTAAAAAGCATGTAGGCTCATACCTGATTAAACAGTATACTACCTGTTGAAAATTACTTAAGATATCTTGACAAGCATTTTAATTGTTCTGTTGTATTTAGGGGGCTGCTCAGCGGTGTAGTGGTTAGCACCTTTGCCTTGCAGCAAGAAGATCCCTGGTTCAAATCCTGGGGTGGGCCTAGGATCCTTCTGCATGGAGTTTGCATGTTCTCCCTGAGCATGCATGGGCTTCCTCCCACAGTCCAAAAACATGCTGAGGTTAATTGACTACTCTAAATTGCCCGTAGGTGTGAATGCAAGTGTGATTGTTCGTCAGACTGGCGACCTGTCCTGGGTGACCCCTGCCTTCGCCTGAGTCAGCTGGGATAGACTCCAGCACCCCCCGCAACCCTAGTGAGGATAAAGCAGTATATAGAGGATGGATGTTGTATTTAGGGGTTTCATGTCTTGCAGATCCAAAGAAGTTGAAAGAATGATACACATCCACCAACTCCATAATGATGGAGAAATAGCCCACATATTGTCACTACTGTTACATGTCACCAGACTCATCCTTTGTTACTGTCTGCCATACACCCTCTTACCTCCTGTTATCACAACTTTACTATTTGCAAGTGTTTCTGTCTGCCATACCCCCATCTTACCTCCTGTTACCCAATTGCCCTTTTGTTCTGTTGTCTTACCCTTGAGTGAACTACTTTGGCATTTACTTGCAACCCCCTCCCAACCCTTTTATCCATCCTCTGAGATGTCCCTTTTGTCTTACCCTCTGTATTTGCATACAGCCCTCCCTACCCTTTGAGCCATTCCCTGCCCTGAAAATGCTCTGGGTCGACTTACCCTTGCAGACCCATACTCTGTGTCGGTAAATCCACCGTATTACCGGAAATACTAATAAAACCACACCCTTACAGCAAATTTTGAAGGACCGAGAGTGAAATTTCTTCAACAATAGTTTAGTCTCACACTGTCAACACAACAGCTTACTGTCCAGCTGCAGCATTCAGTCAATATGTGGCTTGTTCAAGTGCACTTTCATAGTACCACAAAGAATAGGCAGCTTGATTTTTTCCCCCTAATCAGACAATCTTAACCAAAACTGCACTTTCTTCATTTTAAAGCTTCTCAGCTGACTACACTCAGAATAGTCAGCTGGTGATTCAATAATGGAGCTAAACGAGTCCACACAGTTTTGTAATTGAGTGCACAGTATGACAAGTTGGAGTCATGTGCATCATGGCACTGTTCACATTTGAAACATCACGACCAATAATGTCATGTCCAACGTCTCCGGGCACTGGGTATGGTGGAGGCCGGTTTGAGCTACAGTGATGTAGCCAGGCGTATGGGCTGTTCCCAACCCACAATCAGAAGCCTGGTCCAAAGCATGCGCCGACGGATTGCTGCCTGCATCGAAGCAAGTGGAGGCCATACTCGGTATTGACTGTTGTGACTTTGTGTTTGGCAGGTGCCGTTTTCTTTTGTGAAATTCTTTATTTTGAAATCATTCTTGAAACTTTAGATTTTGTTTCTGTATGCCAATATGCTAAACAAATGATTCATATGAAGAAAATCCAATTTCGGGCTTCAAAATAAAAATTATGTTGAAAAATATGGTCTCAAAGTTTCTATTGACTGTCAGTGTACTTTAAAATACTGTGAACAGGTTCATGTTTTGCTTTTTGCTGTGAAACTATTTATATCTTCAAATCGATATGGCGTGTACATGGTCAAAGTACAAAACATCAAAATCAACAACAGCTCTGATGGCAAGCTAAACACAGGGTACTGCTGAGGAACTCCATGAAATGCCGATGTAGTTGCGATTACTGCATGAGTGTATAAGAAACAGGATATGACCCACTGATGCCCTCAATAGACACAAAATGGCCTCCAATTGATGATTAATGGAATTGCCAGAGTTACCGTATTTACAGCACAAGGCCTGTCAAAACTGTTGAATATGACACAGTGACTGACTCTCATGTTGAATGGCTGTAGGGTGTTAAATGGTAACCAGAAATTTCACTGAATGTTCAAATAATATAAAAAGAAACTTACTTAGATGAGCCACTGGATTTTAAATATAGTACATTTGTACAGTGAGAAAGATCTGTTAACTGTCCTTCTTGTTCATAAAGACAAGAGATCACTGGAAAATGAGAAAAAAGTGAATTACTGCCTTCCACTAGCACTCACGAGGACTCCTGCAAACAATTTAAAGGATCACAAGATGGAAGTGCAGCAACTGAGATATTAATTGATTATCAAAATGTAATTACTGTAATGCAATCGGTCACTGTCTGGCTGTCACTCTCTTCCAATACATACATACAGGTGGGTGACAAATTAAAGCAAACTTTACCTTTGACCTGTACAGTCAGGGGATACAGTCACTCTGTTATGCTGTGGGGGATATTTTGCTAGCATGTTTTAGGTCCACTTATCCCCTCAAAGGTTAAGATCACTACAAATAAACACAAAGTGTGAGTGATTACCTTTATCTCATGATGACAATACCACCATTCAAAGGCGCAAGATGTGCCACTGAATGGTTTAATCAGTATGAAAATGTTGTGAATCACATGCTCTGGTGTTTACATTTACCACATCTCAATAAGATTTCTCTCCACTACCACCATTAAAGCACCAAATGAGGGATTTTTTTTGGGAAGAATGTTCTTGATACTGTCAGTGGAATTCAGAGATTTGGAGAATCGGTGCAAAGGAGCATTAAAGCTGGTCTAGTGAGCCAACATCCTACTAGGAGAATTTATGTTTTTTTCCTTTAGTTTGTCACTTGCCTGTATATGATCGTATGCACATTTGAAAGCTTAAAATTTTGTCCTGGCATTCTAACTTGAATTAAATATACCTGCACATTTAACAAAGACATATAACATGCATGTTTCTCTGCTTTACCTAGCAGCTGGCAAGAGAAAAAGTGGCCCAAATATAATACAGACTAAAAGAGTTATCTGACATACATGTTTAATTCCTGCACATTTACACAGTCAATACAGAATACAGGTGATGATGGCCTCTCTAGAAACTAAATCAGGGCATTCTCAGGCATGATGATCAGGAGAATTAAGCAACCAACTCGAGTCACGATACACTCCTAATGACATTAAACAATAGGAACTACTATTGTGACAAACGCATTGTCACAACTTGTGACAGCACAAATGGATCATGCATCCAGTGACTATTGCAAAAGCACACACATTACCTGAATTTTACTGCTAGAAATCAAATCTCAGAGATTTCAAGTCACTGCTACTTTATGTGTAACGCAAATGAACTGCTTCAACATCTAAACGATGCTGCGTAAATGAATTGCGAATTATTTGTGTCTTGGTCTGTGTTGAGGTCCACTAATAAGTGTCTCATGATGCACCACATATACAAGGAGGTAGCATCTCATGATGTGTGTTGAACTTTGACCAAATAGATCATTTGGGTGGGATAGCTAATGAGAGACATGCTGTTAGGTATGTGTGTGTGTGTGTGTGTGTGTGTGTGTGTGTGTGTGTGTGTGTGTGTGTGTGTGTGTGTGTGTGTGTGTGTGTGTGTGTGTGTGTGTGTACTTGTTTCTGCTATACCGGTGGGGACTTTGACCTGACTATTTGCTATAAAGGTGGGGACTTGTCTTAAGGTGGGGACCTAAAATGAGGTCCCCACGGGTGGCAACACCGTTTTCTTGGCCATATTGTTGTTAATAAAAAATGTAAAAGTGCAAAAACGTTTGTTTAGGGTTAGGCATTGATTTGGTGATGGTTAAGGTTAGGGTTAGGGTAAGGGTTAGGAGTTAGATATGAATGGGAGTCAATGGTAAGTCCCCACCGGTATAGAAAAACAAACGTGTGTGTGTGTGTGTGGGGGGGGTAATTATAGGGGTTGTGGGGACCTAATGTCCTCACAACCATAGGAAAACCGAAAAACATGTCATTTGTGGGGACCTCATTTGGGTCCCCACAAATTGAAACAGTGTTTTCTTGGCCATATTGTTGTTACTGTAAAAAGTAAAAGTTAGGGTTAGGGTAAGGGATAGGGGTTAGATATGAATGGGAGTCAATGGTATGTCACCACAATGATAGAAAAACACAGTATATGTGTGTGTGTGTGTGTGCATGTGTGTGTGTGTGTGTGTGTGTGTGTGTGTGTGTGTGTGTGTGTGTGTGTGTGTGTAGGTGTGTGTGTGTGTGTGTGTGTGTGTGTGTGTGTGTGTGTGTGTGTGTAGTGTGTGTGCGTATGCGTGAGTGTGATCACACTCTCTGTGAGTGGGCCCCTTCTTTATCAGTGTTTGAGTTCAAAGGGAACACAAAGGAAGAGGTAGGGGAAAGGGTTCTGCAGCCCAATGTGACCAAAATAGATAGTGTTCAACTAAAGGTTAAAAATTACAGTACTACTTCAGATTGCACTAAGGAGACATTTTAGAATTCACAAGTGGCTCTCCATGGTGTAGAATGATTCTATATTGTGCAAAATTAAATTAGAATGTTATTTATGTATTCATTCTGTCAAAAGTGACAGAATGAAGGCATGAGAATGGGCTGACCATAACTGAGCTACAACATTGCATTAGTTGCTGAGGATCTAGGTAAAGCAACTTTTTCAAAATATTTGCTTTGGCAAAAACTTGGGACCCAGTTTGTTTTTGGGTGACTGACACTACAATGAGGCATGGTAAAAAAAAATCATTTACCCAGCTCATCATAAAATACTTCCAGTTCGAAGAAAATCAGCATTGTGCAACCTATTCAGTAACCAATGAATCATATTTTCTATGGTCACCATAGGCTCTGAGAACGTTAATCTGCTAAGCAAATAAATGTAAAAGTGTGCTGTCAAATAGATATAGCTGAATAAAAAGCACATTTTTAGAAAATATATTATGAGAAGTAGTGTAGTAGTAGCTATATAGTAAAATAAAACTGAAAAACTCAAAGTACGAGTACCTCAAGCTTTCTCTAACTGAGAGCACACAAGTAGACATTTTTTTACAACAATGTCTTTAATGATTTTCATTCGGCAACATTTAACACATACCTGGGTATGTATACATCTATATACAAACACCCAGAGATACAATACACACAAACACCATCTCCAGTCATTCATGTGGTCTAAATCTGATGACATCTGTTGGTGCCAGTAGTTCATGTTCTGTCACTATGCAGCTCCAGCTACAATGAGGAGGAGACAAACTGCACAAACTTGACATTAACACCAACAAAGACACTGAAATGCCTGTAGAGAATTCCCTTGCTGCAAATAAATTAAATGTATTGAAGAACTGTGACTCTTTTCCATTGTTTTCATTTGTTGCTTTGAGTGAAGCGTTGATCTCCTGTTTTGTTATATTGTCATTACAGAACTTACCATGATCATATCATCAGCTATTTTTACATGTCCACAATACTGTTTTGGCATGTAAAAGTAGCACTAAAAAAGATGGAATACTGGCATCTTTGTTTGTAGTCCCAAATAACAAATAGGTAAACTAAACCAAATCTGAGATGGTGCAGCAACATATTTCCTTTTCCACAGGCTGAATCAGGTAATTGCAAAATCCATCTCCACATTCTGGGCCTACTGACCTTTTTTCCCATGATAGAGATAAGGCTCTTTTTAGTCAACACTAAATGTATATAAAAATATTTGTTGTGTCCTTCCAGTGGTACAGTTGGCTTTGTATAAGGCCTGTATGAAAAGCTTTAGAAGTAGTGGTAAATGGTGTGTAACCACAACTTCAAATATGCACTAACCATTTTAAGTGCTTATATTGTGGTATCAAACCTCAAACCCACATCTTGATTTTTAAATTTCCCTGGGCCCTACCTCTGGAACAATAACCTCTCTGAAGCTATTTTATAGTTAATCACGCCAAGAACAAAAAAAAAAAGATTGTAAGCTTGACTAAATACTACCACCTAGCGGTTTTATTTAATTTAACATAATTTACAACAGATGTTTGGAGGATAATGCTTTTCCTCGCTGGTATCATACCAGGACTGACAGTAAAAAACAGAAGTTTAATAAACATTTTCTGAACGGGCATATTGTATTGGGTGTTATTTGAGTTGTAAGGGGCCCTCGTAATTTGCAGTTGTAAACAGTGGGAAGCGGTGTTTGTGTCATTGCTCATGGAGAACACAATAAGTTCTACATAAAATAGAAATGTAAATTTTTAATTTTGTTTAGCTTTTTTCTTTTTAGTTTCAAGTAATTTGTTGCTCTAGAGCTAAATGTTTGACAATAGCGTTGTTGGACAAAAGTCAGATTTTTTTTTACACCAAACATTTAATAAAATTTTTATGCAGGAATTTCATGTTTATTTACCTCCATAACTTAACAGTTACACGAATTTCTCCATTTATTCCAGGTATGTTAGCACACTAGCTGCATTTACTCCTTTAACAAATGATTAACGAGTGTGGTAGATTGTGGCTCCCATATTGTTATTGACTGTGAAGGCAGCATCGTGTCACATGACCACTGCACAGCTGAGGGAAGCCGAGGTAGGCTTGCCCGTTGGTAGCCAGTTAGCTTCGCTAGCCGTGTCTAGCTGTCTTGGCAGGAACAGCCGTCTCTTCTCGGCTTTTCACCAAACAAACACCGAGGGAGCTACGCCACCAGCCATGGAGAGGACACAGCGCATGTGGTCGTGTTCTGTATCCCCTCGTAATGTCAGCCTTTGTTTAGATGTCAATGTCATAGTTTGTAGCTAGGACTGTCCAGTTAGCTCCGTTAGCTTGTGTCTGGCCAACGCAGGGCCAAGGCCAAGCAAGAAAAGACAGGCCGTCGGGTGAGTAAAATTACACTAACGTCTAAAGTTCATGCCTTATTTACGTTATTTTACATATTACGAACATATATGAGCCTGTTGGTTGATAGCTGGTCGAGTACTTTATGTGGTGTTACTGTGTTTAGATTAAAGCAGCCTCTGACGGCAGTCACACATTAACGGTCCTCTGTCAATCATAAACACATCGACATCGTAAACGTTAGCTCAAGAATTGTATATCAGTCATTAAACAGACGTAGAGAATGTCTGTTTTCACTGCTTTTACTGGCTTACCGTCCGAGCTTTTGTGTTTTTGACGTGTAATATGGTGGCAGCAGTGCAGAGCTACCGTGTTTAATGAATAACGTTGCATTGGATGCTGTATTATAGGCTTGCTTGATTTGTTTAGCTTTAAATACACTATCAAAATGCACCATAGCGCTATTGTAATGTCTCGGTTTCAAGACTGTAGTTTCAAATGGCGTTGTTTACAATCTGCAGGGACTGGTAGGGGACACCATTTGTTACTGACAATATTATCTGAACCCAACTTCCAATGTGCCCAAGGTCTACCTGAAAACCCAGCATTTTTTTCTGCAGTATGCTGCATTCTGTTTGAGCTTGCAAACACAGTTTCTTGAAGCCAGATCAACCTTATGCTTTTAAATGCATTAATTACTTACAATGCGTAAAATATATAAAGCATTGTTATACTTCATGGCTGCACCTTACTCCCATTTAAGACTTATGGATGTCTTTTGCATATGTTTTTAAAGATGTCCTTGTAATGTAGCTGGGCCTTTTTGGCATATTTGTAAAGCCGTGATTTCTAAGTAATGACAAAATTCTACAGAAAACGCACTGGAACAACGTACCTGTGTATTAATGTACAGATTAGACTGTGAGGAACTTTAAGTATTTTGTGCTTTGCCTTTAATGTGTATATTTACAGTTTTTTTTGTGTTTTTGTTTTTTTTAAACAAGGACCTGGAAATGATCTTTCTTACTTTACTATGATAGGCTGTGACCCTCTGTTGTATCAACATGGCATCACTGAGACTTATAAAGAAACTTGTGAGAGTCTTGGATGACTACATAACATGACATCATGTTGTAATTATGTAATCTAAGTCACCCATCCTTTGTGTCTTATTCAGAATCTACCAGGCATTTGCTCTGTAGGTGGACAGAGGAGGACATCAGGTTTTGGATCCAATCTTCTTTTGAAGTTGCCTCCACCGACACCTCTATCACCGTCACCCTCAGCTAAGCATGTCGTCGTCAGGCTGCTGCCACCTACCTGGCTCCCTTTGTGATTATTCGGGGAATGCTGAATCTGATGCCTCCAAGGATTCAGAGGAGTCTGACTCCACCGCACAGGCCCAATACATTGCCAAGGTTACAGCGAAAGATGGCCGCCCACTCTCTACCGTTGTCAAAGCGGTGAGCTTGCAGAGGTAAGAGAGCGATTAATTCACTATCTCCAGTGAACATGCTGTAATTAAATTGAATTTGGTTCATCTTTACATTTCTGTCTTTCTGCACAGTGATGTGGGTATGTGTCGGATTTGTCATGAGGGCGCTGGAGGGGAGACGCTGCTCTCGCCCTGCGACTGTACTGGTACGCTGGGTAAAGTGCACAAAAGCTGCTTGGAGAAGTGGCTGTCGTCCTCCAACACCAGCTACTGTGAACTTTGTCACACAGAGTTCACCATTGAACGGAGACCACAACCACTCACACAGGTGAGAGAGGATTTACTGCAAGGATAAATGTGTTTTGTTTCTTTGTTTGTATAAAAAGACATGGAAATGAGCACATTTGTCTAAAACCTGGGAAAACATTTATTCATTGGCCTTGTACTGATTGTTGAAGCACTTTGAAAGTGTCTGTGAGATTAAATTGAAGTCATGGAGAATGTGTGCCAGAAAGTAGCATTTTCAGCATAGGAGATGATTTGCTCCTACTGATGAGTTGACTGTCTGACCTTGTATGTAGAGTTCTGCCTCTTCTGTTTTTCAATAGCAGCTTTAATTAGGTTCTGCAGGAAGCTCACACCTCTTTAAAGCGTTATATTAAGATTTTGTTGTAGTCGTCATTTCTAACTAAAACACATCAATCAATCAAGCTAACACCTGCCGAGCTGATATTGTAGAAGTCTAATTTTGAGTTGCACCAGTGACCTCTGTATTTTGCTGTTGCTCAGTGGCTGAAGGACCCAGGCCCTCGCAGTGAGAAGCGTACGCTATTGTGCGACATGGCCTGCTTCCTTCTCATCACACCCCTGGCAGCTATCTCCGGCTGGCTGTGTTTGAGGGGAGCCCAGGACCACCTGCAGCTGAAGAGCAGACTGGAGGCTGTCGGGCTCATTGCCCTCACCATCGCTCTCTTCACTATCTACATCCTCTGGACACTGGTAACCAACACTTTACTGCCTTATTCTCTTGTAACTGACAGAAATAAATTGTACAGAGTCAATGCTATTCTCCCCTTTGGCTTTTGCCTACAAGTTGATGAAGGTGTTTTAGTCATTAGGCATGAAAACAAACATGATCTTTTACTGACACAATACAAAGACAATCGCAGCCTCAGATCTCAGTTCATGCTTTGATTCTTGTAGATATCAGGGTGCTGTTTTTTCTTCCTTCCCATGACTTTGAATAACACATGATCAAAGTCAAAGGCTGGAGAGACGCGAGAGCATGTGAATCTTGTTTTTCTCTGGCAATAAAACAGAGCAGTCATTTGTTTTATTGTTAGCCACAAACTGCATGCCTACAAATACACGCATAGCTGATTGAGAATAATAAGAAAAAACAAACTTGACTCTGTTCTTTTAACTGTGTCGTAGTCTTTAAAATTAGGAAGTATGGTAAACTTCAAAACACTTTTATTCTCCAGCAAAAGCCCCAACTGTGAAAGATGCCTTACTCTTCAATGCACTGGAAAAAATGCCCCTCTCAAAACAAGAAAAAAAAAAACTTACTTCAAAGAACTTTTACCTTGAAATAAGTGGGGAAAAAATCTGCTAATAGAACAGGTGAAAAATGGCTTGGTCAAATTTCTTGAAATAAGATGTGATATTTACAACATTGAGATCTTAAAATTAGCTGGGAAAACTTATTTTAAGCTATATTTTAGCAGGATTGTCAAACTTGGGTCTTTTAACCCTCCTGTTGACCTCATTTACCAAAAACTATTGTTGCCTTGTCTGAAAAAAGTCCAAAAATTTAAGCAAAAAAATTCCCCAAATTTATAAAAAAAAATGTGCTAAATCTTCAGGAAGAAAATTCCTCAAAAGTGTAAATATTTTCAAAAAATGAATAAAAATCTTCCAAAAAATCCTAAAAATATCTAAAGTGATTCCATATATATATATATATATATATATATATATATATATATATATATATATATATCAGTAAAACTTGTAATATTTTCTGTAAGAACATTCCGGGGAAAAAATCAACCAAAATCCAGCGAACTTCGCTGTAGTTTGGTTGATTTTTTTTTTCCCTGAATGTTCTTAAAGAAACATTTTTTTGCATTTCTTTTTTCCCACCAAAAAAATGTTCAAAAATTTCCCAAAGAATTTTGAAAATGTGGAAGTTTTAACTGTGAAAATATTTATTTTTTTCCACATTTTAAAACTTAAAAACAGGTCAATTTGACCCGCAGGACGACAGGAGGGTTAAAATAAAATAATTTCAAGATTGTTTGACTTAACAAGATATTTAAGATGTGTTGTCTTAAAACAAGTCCCTCCAGCTTGCTGAAATGTCACTTGTTAAGTGAATTTATCTTAAATCAAGTGGGATGAGACATTTTGACTAAAAATAAGACAAATAGACTTGGTAAGACTTTGAGTTTGTACAGTGTGGGTTTGAGCCTCTAACATGCTGCTCATAGCTGAGCTGCGTCCGTACTACTATGTCTCAAATATCTTCGTGTCAGTTTGTTGATGTCTGTCTCGATCCTCTCTTGTCTCACGCCCTGCCGCTTTTCTCAGGTGTCCTTTCGGTATCACTGTCAGTTGTACTCGGAGTGGAGGAGGACCAATCAGAAAGTGCGCCTGCTCATGCCCGACATGAAAGGAGCACACACCACCCAGCGTTCAGTGCCGACCAAGTCGACCAAGAAAATGACTGATGAGACCATCGTATGAGTGCAGAGCGGTGGCCAGAGGAATATTTAAAGTAAAGCCCACTGAAGCACTCGCTAAAAAAACCAACATTAATCATATTAATGAACTTTTGCACTTCGTATGGACCGTTCTGAGGGAAGAGCTTCTTCTTTCTGTTTTCTTTTCTTGAAGCACTTGATGTAAACTACTACGGTATTAGCCGACCACATAAGTGGTGTTGGGGAGAACTCATTCCGGAGTCACAGGTGACGAAAACATGATTGTCACCGGACAGCCAGCGCTGGGATGTGGACACACGGATAACGGACTAACCAGCCTGACTTCATGTCAGTGACACAAACTTATGAAATACTAAGACACAAGCTAATGTAGCAGAATATAACTGATTCAGCATGCTACTACAGTATAATATGAAACATATTCACTACCTATAATTCCCCCATGCCCCTTCACAATGTATTTAGCTGATTTTGAACAACGGGTCAACAGTAGCCCAGCGGCGGAGAATAATCTAAAAACTTGGGTTGACAGTCTGTGAATACTCTTTCTTTTTTCCTTCTTTTTGACAAGTAGAGGGCGACAGTCACTCGTTCCGGTGTCCTTGTCAATATTCTGAACCCTTTTAAATTTTCCAGGTAAAGCTTTGTCATCGCTGTCTGAAAAGTGAAAAACAAATCCTTTTTCTGTTCAGACAGCAGCTGAGGCATCATGTATTTATCACACTTGTCACGGGGCCAGTGAAGATTGTAGTATACGGGATGACACGAACTCCAAGCGTTTAATGGCAGTGCAGCAACGTCTAAGGAAATAGTATTGAACGTGAGGAAAAGTGTTTACATTCTAATTGGATGACGTTTCCTCTATTGTCATAAAAGTGCATTAGCAAACCGCCCTGCTCCACTTGTAAATGCACCATTCATTAATTGAGCTGCCTAGCAATGACCAGTAGTAATGTCTTACATCACAACAGATGTAATTTTAAATAGAGGAGACGCAGTGTTCGGGATGAGATTAGACTTTTGACCGATGTAAAGACAGAGACGTACCAGAGCAGGATGGTACTTGGTTAAAGGTGCAAAAGAGAAATGTGTTTTTGAGATGTCAATCGATGTATGCAGCATATGCTAAACAAAGTATTTTGTGTTATTGTAGTCTTCCTGCTGCATCCCCTTGGAAAGTTGGGTTATTGTGCAATAAAACATGAGGGACTCCTGGACTCCATTAGTGTGAAATGTGGTTTGCGTGGTGGTTTTGGGTGTTTCAGCTTCAAATGACGTCGGCTTTGGAGATGTAGCTAATGATCAATCGCAGAAGGAGTCATAAAGTGAGATTTAATGAGCCCTTTGTCAAAATATTCATTGTTCTATTTTTGTGCTGCAAAACCTCAACAGTTTGTCAGAGCACACTTTGATATTGATATATTTCTGTTTCCCTGCATTTCAGATGGTAAATCCTCAGCACTTGTTTGGCAGCACTATGTCCATGTTAAATTTCATATAAAGATTTTACATAAAACATATAAGCTTGTAAAATACTTTGCAGAAGATAAAAACGTAAGCTTTGCCAAGAAGCCGTGTTTAGAAGAGCTGTCTGACGTTTAAGATGAGTGATTCCCTCTTTGAGTTCATTAGATCGCTCCATTTAAATTACTGCTTGAGGCCATGATTAGTAGAGGAAGTTATTGTGTTGCTAAAAGAAACCCAAAAAGAGGACACAGCAAAGGTAATATTGTAAAATTTAATTTCATGGCATTAATATAATGTATGTGAGCAGACAAGCTATCAAAATAAAAAAAAAAAGAATATATTTTACACAAAATGAAATAAGCGTCAGCAGCGTCACGACCACTTTTTGAGATGATGACTGAACGAGGAGGAGAGAAGCCCAAAAACAGGACTGCTGATACAACTGAAACGGGCAGGATTTGAAACCCGGGCCTCCAACATGTGGCGATTACCGTCTACCAGGGAGATGTCTAGGCTTACAGGGTCTCAGACGAGGCTATTCTGCTACTCTGTCACGGTTAACTGTGGTAGCCGTCGTACCATCAGTCCTGTTTTTGCACTAGAAAGTAGCAGACTGTACCTGGGTCAGATTACAAGTTGAAATCAATTCACACACTTCTTTCTGGGATTGACTGCTCGCGGCAATAATGGAACTGACTCCACTGGTCTAAAAAAAGTGCAGATTCAAACAACATTGCACCCTGGACAGATGGAAGCATATCAACACTGTGGATTTCAATTAATAATCGACCCAGGTGAGGAGGGACAGTTGCCATGGGTTACAGGTTCTGACAGCACTGCAGTTTGCTCCCCCTCTGGCCGTCCGTGGTCGGTGGCACGCTGATGTCCACCACGTTGTTTCCTGGGGACTCGTCATGGGCGGACCGCTCAGCGATCTGTTTCTGCGATACGATGCGGTATATTTCTGTTTTCGAGAAGGTGAAACAGAAAAAAATCGTCCAGTTTTAATCACAACAGTCTTGTTTGATCCGCTATTTCCTTAACCCTCCCGTTGTCCTCATTTATAGGCATCAAAAAATATTGTTTCCTTGTCTGGAAAAAATCCAAAAATTCAGCAAAAAAATTCTCAAAATTTCTGAAAATTCCAATAATTGTTTAAAGTTTCCCTTAAAAGTTTTATTTTTAAAAAATCCCCAAATTTGGCAAGAAAATTTTTTCAAACAATGAGTAAAAACCTTCCAAAAAGAATCCTAAAAATATCTGAAGTAATTACATATACATCAGTATAACAGAATATTTTCTTTAAGAACATTCACATAAAAATCAACCAAAATCCAGCGAATTTCGCTGGATTTTGGTTGATTTTTACGTGAATATTCTTAAGAAACATTTTTAACATTGCTTTTCTTCTACCAAAAAAATGTTCAAAGATTGCCCAAGAATGTTGAAAATGTGGACATCAGAAGTTTTTTCCACATTTTCAAACTTTAAAACGGGTCAATTTTGACCCGCAGGATGACATGAGGGTTAAAAGATGAAACTTCTGTCCACCTGAGGTACATAAAACTACCTATCCATCCATCCGCTCATCCATTATCTATACACCGCTTAATCCTCATTAGGGCTGCAGGGTATTTAAAACAACCTATTTCATTTGGGATCACAGTTATACATCCACATCACATGACACACTACTACATCGGAATAACAGTCGAAGAAGCACTCATAATGTTTTAGAACCAAAACTGAAAACATCCATCCATTATCTATACACCAATAAACCTTCTTTGGGGTCGTGAGGGGCTGGAGTCTATCCCAGCTGACTTAGGGGCCGTTTATACGAGGACCATCCTAACAGAAAACGCAAAAGTGGCGTCTTGTCATTTCACGTTTAGACGAGCGGTTTTGAAGGAAATCTGCGTATATACGGTGACACTATAGTGTGTGGAATTCGATTGGATATGCATGCCAGGCAGCTGGGTGGCGCTGTGATAAAACTCTGCCATGTCTACGCGCATGCTTACTATCTCCCTTTTCGGATCTCCGCCGCGGTAAATGTTCATGAATGGAATCTGTACAGATTCTGTACGTTTGTTGGTACGACTCCTGTAGTGTACATAGAGCTGCCAGAGTTGCTTGAAGGTACAAAGGATGGAAATAATCACACATCTTTGTTTACGTCCTTGTACCGGCCGGCAAACCAAAGCACGTATGTGACGTAATCGCGTACGCGACGTGGTCAGATCTCGGCAAAGTTTTGCGTTTTGCTGTTTAGACGGAAACGTAAAGGCGGAGCGTTTTCTACTTTTCCACTCTGGAGGCCGGTTTCAAATTTTTTGCGTTTTCAAGCCCCCAAAACGCCGTCCTCGTATAAACGGTAGGGTGTTTTGTTGAAATATTTTGCCGTTTTCACCTGCAAGCGTCCTCGTGTAAACGGCCCCTTAGGGTGAAGGCAGGGTGTCACAGAGCTACACGGAGAGACAAACAATCACGCTCACATTCACACCTGCAGACAATTTAGAATCACCAATTAACCTCAGCATGTTTTTGGACTGTGGGAGGAAGCTGGAGAACCCGGAGAAAACTGACACATGCACAGGGAGAACATGTAAAAAGATCCCGGGAAGGCTGTGACCTTCTAGCTGCAAGGTGAACATGCTAACTACCAAGGCCCTAAACTGAAACATGACTAATATATTTTACATGTTTGGCTAAAAATCCACACAAGACGGACACCAGGAATGTTTAACAGGTAAGTTACAGGAAAAGATCTTTTTTTCCTGCAGCTGTGAGTAACTGCTTTTTGTTAATATCAGTGGCTAGTTCTACAACTAATGTTAAGATAATACTCAAATGTAGAGTACCTAAACATTAATATATTCATGTACTGTGCACAGTGTCGCTCTGACATCCACCATGGGCGTAGACGTCGTTTGAACATTGGGTCAGGTCTGGTTGTCCTCCCACAAGGAATGTTCCTGCATTCAGCTGAATTTTTAAGCACCAACTTCTGTCTTTTCTGTGTCAATTTATGGTGGAAATGTCATTATTTATGTAGAAACACCATGTAACAGTTCAAAATATAAAGGAATATAGAGCAGTGAGGCTGCTCGGCATCCCATATATGGAGTTTTCTATTTTATTATTATCCCTGATGAGTCACTGCACATATAGGCTGGATTTACTCTTCTGTTCTATTTTGTGTCTTTGGTTTGGGGAAGTAGCCTCTTTAAATGTGCTCGTGGCACATATTCAGTCAATGATTCACTTTAATGCATTCATAAACCCCTGGGCTTTAGTTGCTTATTTGTGTTTCAGCAGCTTTCTGCACATTCAGGACAAATCAGACATGTTTAAGGTGCAGAAGGAAAAATATGGACCCCAGTCTGAGGCGTTATAGTCCATGAATTATCTTTACAGTATTTTTCTTTTGTGTTTTCACAAGGGTGGGCAAATGTCAGCGTTCTAAATACTGAGAGGGATGAATCACTTTCATGCGTACCTGTGAGGATATTCTTGAAGGCTTCTTCAACATTTGTTGAGTCCAAGGCTGAAGTTTCTATGAATGACAGATTGTTCTTCTCTGGAGGGTAAGAATGAAAACAGAAATTTAACAGCAATAATAGCTCGAATTTTACTATAAACACCCAAAAACAGACATTTTTTTGCAGCTTGTGGACACCAGAGTACATTTTTTTTGTGTGAAACAAGTTAACCAAAACAAAAGTATCAGAGAAATGCACTCAGATTATTAGCATCTTCAATGCATCAAATATGTGAGAAATGTTTCTTTTTTCTTTTTTTTTTACATCATCTGGGTGCACAATGTGTACATTAAGGGAAACTTAAAGGCCTCTTTCTTTCTTTCTTTGCATTCTAAGTATATGCCAATTTAATGGATTGTTTATTTTCTCCAAAAAACTAAGCGTATCCATTTTGCTACCAATATGTACCCTCTGTCATTTTTAACAGGAGAATTAAGCAATAAAGCTTTTCGAAATGAGGCGGAAAAACATTAATGGAGAAAGCATTTCATATCAGAAATAACCATCAGACAAATACCTATACATCACTTGATACAAAAGATCTAAAACGGTGGCACCAAAGGATTCTTCTAGTACAGTTTCAGTACCTGCGAAGGCCCGGGCCTCGTCTGTGGGTACGGCCCTGAGGTGACGCAGGTCGCTCTTGTTGCCCACCAGCATGATGACGATGTTGTTGTCGGCGTGGTCCCTCAGCTCCTTCAGCCAGCGCTCCACGTTCTCGTAGGTCAGGTGTTTGGCGATGTCATACACTAACAGCGCCCCCACCGCTCCTCTGTAGTATCTGTAACGCGACCACACACAGAAATATCAGGGCGTCTGCAGGGCCACAGAAGGATTTTAGCTTGTGGTGAGGTTGTTTTCTCCATTAACCCACTTTGGTTTTCTATTGTTGTACTTTATGAGCTGTACTTGTGCATTTAGACCAGGGGAGTCAAACTCATTCTAGTTCAGGAGCCACATTCAGCCCAATTTGATCTCAAGTGGACCAGAACAGCTAAATCATAAAATAACAGCCTATACACAATGACGACTCCAAAATTTCCCTTTGTTTTAGTGCAAGAAAGTACGTTCTGAAAATGTTCAGTTAAAGAACCATCTTTTTACAAAACACTAAGAACAAACTGAAATTTCATAAGAAAAATCAATTCAATTTCAGCAATATTATGTCTTAGTTTATCATTTACACATTACAACTTAGACATCAGAGTGTCTACAAAGGAACAAACAACATAAAAAAACCCCACAAACAACAAAACAATGCAAAAACTAATAAAGCGAAACACAAAATGACAAAAATGAGAAAACTACAAAAAACATGAGACAAGCGACAAAAGTCAGATGAAACAAGACAAAATGTTACAAAAATTAGACACAAAATGACAAAAGAACAGTGAGCAACTTGGATTGCTCACTGTTTATGATCAAAACAACTTGTCATGGTCTAGAAATTATTTAAATCTGGAGGATTTAAAGCACCACCTGCTGATTAAACAGAACTTTAATCTCCCTATTTAACTGTGGAAGAAAACGCCCAATATTCTGCTTCATTTTAAGTGATCTGAAGTGTTTCCCCACACTGAGGCCTGTCAGGTGACCGACTCACGCTGAGGTGATGGCTCTGTAGCGCTCCTGTCCGGCTGTGTCCCAGATCTGGGCCTTTATCGTCTTTCCATCCACCTGAATGCTGCGCGTGGCGAACTCCACCCCGATGGTGCTCTTGCTCTCCAGGTTGAACTCATTTCGTGTGAATCGAGAGAGCAGGTTGCTCTTCCCTACGCCCGAGTCTCCGATTAACACAACTGTGGAGAGGAGGTGAGAGGTGGAGGGTGGGTGCTTTATTTTCAAACCAAATGAGTGTTGATCTCACACAAAGCAGTGACTTTGAATGCTGGTGTTTGGAGGGCTGTGTGTTTTTGTGTGTGTGCAAAATGATACATGGTGAATGACAGTCAATAGTGATTGAAAATGTTCATATATACATTACTTTTTTTAAAGTGATGTATTACTTTACTTATTTGCTCCATATCCTCCTCAGACCCAGCCCATTCATTTATGCTCTCCGCTCTGGACATTTGTTTTTGATCAATATCTTTTGGCTCGTTTGAGCTACCCAAATAAATCCTGATGAGTTTAATTGAGGACATTCTGGCCTTTCTGATGATCAAGTGCTTGGGTGGGATGTTTATTTATTTCATTTGTAAAATACTTTTTTATGTAAATACAAACATTCTCCAAACTAGAATGAAAGGGAGCAGAAAGAAGACAAGATGACAAGAACTCCTGACATGTTTCTGAACATGTCAGGAGTTATAAATTGGGGTTAAAGTTCAGTTAAACAGCCCGTTTATGAATGTCAGCTGTAATGGACATGAGAACCATTTAATGAAATCAGCTAGTAGCTAACTAGCTGCCTTGTTGTTTGTTTACATTTAAATTTCTGCTCCAAAACACATTTCTTTGTGAGGTAATAAACATGTTGAATGCAATGTAATAAATAAATAGTTATTACTATGCTTCATTCAACCTCTTAAATTTTTACACTATTATTTAATTTAGTTTCATTAGAAATTGGATTGACGTTCTTGTTTTCTTGTGGGTCTATTTTGATTTCAATTTGTTGCTGTTTTTTTTTTAATGGTAAAGTTGTTGTGTTGTCTCTAAAATAAAAGTACTTTTAAATTGTTGTTGTTTTAACTCCAAAAAGGCAGGAAATCCAAAAAATGATTGAAAGATCTCCCCCCCCACCCACCCCCGGTTCTCAGGAGGATATAGAAAGCATTTCATCACACTACAGTTAACATTATAACATGAACGCCCACATATCAGCACAAACTGCGATCCTAATAAGGAAATGAACACAATATTTGTACTGTTTATGAAAGCATTTCCTCAACAGCAAAGTTAGGCAAAGAGCACGATGAGTGGTGAGAACACAGCAGCCTCAGCAGCAATACGACAACAAAGTGTTACTACACAGGACATCAAACACAATGTGCAGCGGAGAGACCAGCTCTATTGTACCTTACAGGCCTTATTGTGCTGTCTTTTCCCAACAGAGCACTTCACTCTCAGGCTGCAGGCTGACTTGTGGCTTCTGGAGTTTCCAGAAGCAGAATGAGAGGCAGAGCTTTTAGTCATCAAGCTCCTCTAATGTGGAACCAGCTCCCACTTTTAGGATTAAGCTTTCCTTTTTGATACATCTTACAATAATTGCTGCCCAGATGATCCTGAACCATCCTTCGGTTATGCTGCTGCAGGTCCCATGATGCACCGAGGTCCACTCCCCATATATTTATACGCCCTCATTGCATGTTACCAACTTTGTGTCTTTTCTGTCCTGTAGTTTTGTTTTCTCTGCAGGTATCTCTTGTTCTGGAGTTGCATGTTTCTATTCTGGCCTCACCAGTATTTACGGTTTCCTTATGTGTTTGTCTGTTTTCTATTTGCTATCCTATCCTTTTACTCTCACCCTGTTTGATTCAGATGAGCATCCTCCCTCAGTGTGGTTCTAAAAAGGAGTTGTTACATGGGTCAATATATAATTGAGGGACTTTTGAAGTCCAAGGATTTATCTTGCATATATTTTTATTTAAACTTAAAAAAAAAACAATGTTTCTATGTTCATTATGATCATGTCTTTACAAATTCCATAATTATTTATGATTTAAACAATCACTTAATAAAAAAGACTGAATATCTAAAATGTCAACTAAATAACTGTCTGAATTTAATAACAACCACCTTCTAATTAGCTAAACAATAATAAAATGAGCTTATTCAAAAAATGTAAAAAAAAAAAAATCTGTGTCTGAGGTATCACTTTCAACTAAGTTACATTACAATAGACTGTAAAATAAATTATTATACAGTCTATGTTACAAAACACCTCTAAAGGAAGTGTGTTAATTCCAGATCACATGACCTGCTCCACATGATGTCATTTCCTCCTGAAGAAAAGACTGGCAAGACTCCAAGGCTTTCTGAGTTATTTAATATAAAGTAGTGTGTGGATTTATCGCATGTCAACAGGTTCACTACAATATCTTTATAAAAAAACTTTCAATCTCAATTTTACTCAATCGTATTTATAATATTTAGAAGAATCTTTCTCTAAAATGCCATGCGGTGTTTGGTTATAGGCGGCCATGTTGATTTTAGGCCTGAAAACAGCAAAAAAAATGTCAACTATGATAAAAAAAAGTCCCGCAGTTATATAATGACCCATATCCTATTGGTGACAAAGAGCTGCTCAAAGGGTTTCTCTGTATATTACTATTTTCTGAGGTCTTCGACTTACTATGCAAAGTGCTTTAAGAGGACTTAAGCAGATGAAGCCTAAAAATGAACTAAATTTCAAAAAGCAAACACCTGAAAATCAAATTAAAGCCTTGCACTTCCTCTGGGATTGTCCAATTTTTAAGAAGAGGTGTTTGAGTCAGTGAACCGCCATGACGTTACATAACAGATGATGACGGGAGGGTTTATAACGGCCTGTTTTCTGATGTGAGGGTTTTCCTTTTTAATAGACTGAAAATAACTGAGCTTTTGCAAATTGAGAAGTTAACTTGGGTATTATTTACAACTTAATAATGAAGAAGTAAACGGACGTGGGGCTGTAAGTGCACTGTCAGATCACCTCATCTGATTTAGTGTACTTAATGTAAATAAATGAGCTTTGATAATATTTAGTTAACTGAACTTAAAATGTCTTTTTTTTTTTTAACTTTCAGACCACTTTGAACTTGAGACACAAGTTCTTTTAATTTAAGGAACTGGACTTCAAATGACATGTTAAATGAATGAACAACTGAGAGTTCACTCAACTCATTAAATTACGTTTATATGAAACAAAACTAGCATATAAGCAGAGCTTCCAGGATACATTGTTAGAGAGAAAAAAATAGAGAGTTAAAACTTCCCATAGACTCTTACTTTTGTAGTTTAACAAAGCAGATCGGGTGGAAACTTGGCGTGTGTCTTTGTTAAATTACGTCATGATTGTTTCTTTTCAGATTCTAACCATGACAAAGGTTGAATTCAGTCTTTACACCTGCAACTGTACAGTTTGTTTTTTGCACTGATGCTGGTCAAAACAGCTGCAAAGTTTCACTGTTAAAGGAAGAACTTCATCGTAAGATTCATCTCAACATCTCCAGTTTTTTTAACTTGTATTTTTCAAGTTTAGTTAGTTTACCTCAAGTTTTACATCTTCACCGCTCAGATGACTGACTAATCTACTAAAGTTCAGGTAACTCACATTTATGAGGCTGCAGAGGAACCTGAAATGATTTACAACCTTCAAATATTACATCTAAACAGCCCAACTTTCCTCTAAAGTCACATCTACTGTCCAGCATCCTCACATGAGCTGCTCCTCCACAGACCCTGATGTCAGATCAGTACAATCAGTGTCTGAAAGTGATCGATTATGGTTTGATGAGTAGAGAAGCACAAGGTGGTGCCTCTGTGCTTTCATTCTCCCTCCACAGAAAGGAAATAGAGCCGAACTTTGTCCCCCGCCGACATCGCTCTGGTCCGGGCTGCAGGAAGCTGATAACAGGCTTCATCAAAACCTGAATCGACAGTTTCAGGCCGCCTTGCCCTTCCTGTTTCGGCCGGGTACACAGACGATGTAGGGGGGACGTGGAGAAGGGTGAGGGAGGGAGGCAGGGAGAGAGAGCCTCCGGCAGATGCCCTATTCATCCCACAGAGGAGACTTTGTTGCATCTAAATGGCCTTTTGGCTCCTACAGGCCCGGGATGTTAATGTGCCACAGGAGCTGATATCACGATCAAAGGAGGGCTTTCTGGATCCTCACAGACCTGATCCTCAGCCTCACTGTGTCTCAGGCCTGCTGACTGTCAGAATAACACAGAAACACACCACCACCACCACTGCTGCTGCTGCATCCTCATCTGCTCAGTCTCATTGATCAGCTGGCTAATAGGCCTCTGATCAACCTGATCACCAAACCATCCACTGGAGAAACAAACAGCCATCCTGCTCTACGAGTTGATGAAAGTTTAATATACAAAAAAGAAGCCAGAGCACGGATAGGGTATTGCATCCTCCACCTATAAATATAGCTGCAGGCTGTGATGTTACAATGACAGCATTATGTTGTAATAACAGCATCCGGGCACAAACACACACAGCTGCTGAGCGAAAACGACACAATAACGAGATTTAAAGGCCTCCAAAAGGCATCGCTTTGTCGCTGTGAGCCTGTGTTAAAAAGGGGAATGCAGTCATCTTTTTTTTTTTTTTTTTTTTTTACCTTTGAACAAGAAATCGTATTCATCGTCTCGGTTCCCCATTCTAGACGAGGCCGCTCCAACGCTTGTCTCCGGACGAGGATGTGCGGAAAGTTGTGGCCGTGAATTGTCGCTATTTGCCAGAAAAATAGTGGTAAAGGTTTGAGCTCAGACTCTGCGCCAGTGCTGGCTGTCAAGGCGAGCTGGCCGCAGAAAGGGAGAGATCCCAACTCTGCAGAGGGAGGGGAGGAGTCCCTGCACTGCGCATGCCTTCCTCTCGGGGGCGCTCTTTACTGACATGCCGGCAGATGGCTGCCATTCATGATGTCTCCTCCACAGCCTGATTCTGAATGAGCAATAAGGTCAGCTCACATTAAATCACAATATCACTGCTGCACTGGTTAATGGAAGATTTGTATTCTGTGAGCAAAACCATTATTACTACATTCACTCTGAGAATATTAGTTCAGGTTAATCAGGCCGTAATCACCTCAAGGCCAACATTCAATCTCAAGCTTCTAAAGGTGTAGGTAAGATGTAGGTAAACCCTGTAAAACCCAAATATTTTTTTAAAAAGCAATAAAAAACATATATAGAAAACCTTAATATAAAAAACATGAGCAAAAATAAATAAAACTAAAAATTTATATATATAATGAAAAATTGCATATACACTCAACAAAATATATCAATGCAACACTTTTGTTTTTGCTCCCATTTTTTATGAGATGAACTCAAAGATCTAAAACTTTTTCCACATACACAATATCACCATTTCTCTCAAATATTTTTCACAAATCTGTCTAAATCTGTGATAGTGAGCACTTCTCCTTTGCTGAGATAATCCATCCCACCTCACAGGTGTGCCATATCAAGATGCTGATTAGACACCATGATTAGTGCACAGGTGTGCCTTAGACTGCCCACAATAAAAGGCCACTCTGAAAGGTGCAGTTTTGTTTTATGGGGGCAGGGTCCTCTCCTCTTCAATGGCTGTGCGAAGTGTCTGGATATTGGCAGGAACTGGTACACGCTGTTGTATACGCCGATCCAGAGCATCCCAAACATGCTCAATGGGTGACATGTCTGGTGAGTATGCTGTCCATGCAAGAACTGGGATGTTTTCAGTTTCCAAGAATTGTGTACAGATCCTTGCAACATGGGGCCGTGCATTATCCTGCTGCAACATGAGGTGATGTTCTTGGATGTATGGCACAACAATGGGCCTCAGGATCTCGTCACGGTATCTCTGTGCATTCACAATGCCATCAATAAAATGCACCTGTGTTCTTGGTCCATAAAAGACGCCTGCCCATACCATAACCCCACCGCCACCATGGGCCACTCCATCCACAACACTGACATCAGAAAACCGCTCACCCACATGATGCCACACATGCTGTCTGCCATCTGCCCTAAACAGTGTAAACCGGGATTCATCCATGAAGAGAACACCTCTCCAACGTGCCAGACGCCATCCAATGTGAGCATTTGCCCACTCAAGTCGGTTACGACGACGAACTGGAGTCAGGCTGAGAGCCCAATGAGGACGACGAGCATGCAGATGAGCTTCCCTGAGATGGTTTCTGACAGTTTATGCAGAAATTCTTTGGTTCTGCAAACCGATTGTTCAGCAGCTGTCTGAGTGGCTGGTCTCAGACCATCTTGGAGGTGAACATGCTGGTTGTGGAGGTCCTGGGCTGGTGTGGTTACACGTGGTCTGTGGTTGTGAGGCTGGTTGGATGTACTGCCAAATACTCTGAAATGCCTTTGGAGACGGCTTATGGTAGAGAAATGAACATTCAATACACGAGCAACAGCTCTGGTTGACATTCCTGCTGTCAGCATGCCAATTGCACGCTCCCTCAAATCTTGCCACATCTGTGGCATTGTGCTGTGTGATGAAACTGCACCTTTCAGAGTGACCTTTTATTGTGGGCAGTCTAAGGCACACCTGTGCACTAATCATGGTGTCGAATCAGCATCTTGATATGGCACACCTGTGAGGTGGGATATATTATCTCAGCAAAGGAGAAGTGCTCACTATCACAGATTTAGACAGATTTGTGAACAATATTTGAGAGAAATGATGATATTTTGTATGTGGAAAAAGTTTTAGATCTTTGAGTTCATCTCATAAAAAATGGGAGCGAAAACAAAAGTGTTGCGTTCATATTTGTGTGTGTGTGTCTTTGTTTAAATATGGAGATAAGAAAAATCAGAATATTTGCTTTTTAAAATAAAACTGATTCATTAAATTAAATACAATTAAATATATTTGATTAAATTAAATGTAGGACGCAATATGTCAATATTAATAAGCAAGAAGCAATTAAACTTTAATAAGCACCTAAAAGATTAGAAAACAATGAAAAGATGCTCACATTTTATTTTTTTGCAGAAATTATTTTGTTTGTGTATAGTAATGCGTCATTATAACATCAGTTTCCTGCATGTTGTTTTTAGGTGACTTTTCCCTTTAAGTCGTGCTGACAGCTGGCCCCGCCCCCCGCCCTCCTTCTCTGCTCCTATTGGTCGAGCTGAACGTCAGCTGCTGCTGCAGGGACGCACGTGCTGCTCGGCGCATTACAGATCAAGATGGCAGCCTCCGTGTGTCGGTGCTACGAGGTGAGATGTCCATTCATGTCCTTCATCACAGCTTCAGATAGTCTGGGACACATTTCAGACAGGGGAACGAGTCTGCACGGGTTCATAGTTTTATTTTTGTCACGTCTAGTTGTTTTAGCGACTTTTTTCAGGTGTTTTTTCCGCAGGTAGAGCGCGAGATGTCCGTTAAGTATAGGCCTTGTATCAGCAGAGATTCTCAATATTACTGATCAGTTATTGATGTCTAGAACCAATAATTAACTATGTCTGGAGGTCTCTATGTCTCTGTCCGGATGTTAAAGAACCGTTTTAGCGACGAGCTAAACATGAGAGCTGCGGTGCTAATGGCGATGGTGGAGTTCACTGGTTTATGCGTTGCATAATATCAGTCAGCTGTCCTGTCAGTGCAAAGTGATTTAATCATTCCTAAACGGACCTGATCCCTCTCAAAGTATATATTTTAGACCTAGACTGCACAACTTCTTTTCTGTGTTTATTACTTTTTTTAAACACCCACTTTGATCAGTCAGTATTTTACATGCAGTAACACGGTTCTTTTACCTTTTATACGTTTTACAAGATAAAGCTTAGATCTTTTTAGTATCTCTAGGCTACAATATGCAGCCGGCAGCCTCGTACGACAGTTCATAACGATATGTTGTTGTTTTTTATAGCACCAATTCACTGTGATCACTCACAGCGATGTCTTTCTATGATACACGTTCTGTCCTGTCATACTTTTTGTCTTGTATGAGTCTTAATAGGAATGCATTTCCCCTCCATTATGAGTTAGGATGACAAGGACTTCACTTGAGAACAGAGTTTACTTAAACAGCAGTTACCAAATCTGTTGTCTCGGTGTTTTTTGTTTTTTTTAAGCAAGGTTTGACCCTTTTGACATGGTGTGTGATGCATTAGGTTCAGTTATACTAGAGGATAAACTATATCATAGCATATATTTACTCTATGTTGAGGTGTTGGAGCGGCTGGAGGACTCTCTTACACTGTGTTTTCAGGACTGATACCGAGTCAAATTTGCTCAGAATGCACATTTATACAGGCAAAGCAAAGTACTGCACAACTAAAATAGGAGGTAATAAAACACAATGAACAGTAGACAAATGTAAATAAAAGGCAGTAAGATCATAACAATAAAACTTACAAGTTCCTGTTTAAGCAAACCAACATTTGGAACCGAATCCGACATGCATTCGAAGTTAAAATTCAAATCTTTGTCTCAAAATCTAGAATGCCATTTCAACCATGGTCACAAATACTCTGCTGAAGGTCTCTAACGTTACTAACTGTGGCTCTGTTTTAGCTGATTGGCAGAAGTGCCTTGTCCCTCTGCTCTCGGTCTCTGGCCTCCTCGACATGGCGAGGAGATGCTTACAGGTTACCCAGGAGCCCAGCTGCAGCTGTGCAGGTACACACTGACATCCCCCATTTATCTTCAAGTTACTCACTGTTGGTCAGTAAAACCAATCGGCTTCATTTGTCTTTAGAAAATTGTAAATTGTTTTTACTGATCTGACTGCTTTTCTATCTGGTAGATTCTTTCTTTCAATGTTCCACACAGATTAAAAAGTACTTTCTAGTGGAAACATGTGGGTAATATGTTCACTTAATCAGTGCATCTATCTGAAGTCTGAAGTTTGTGTTATTAGGTGCGATATGCTTCAGGACGTAAAGGTTTTCTCGGGGAGTTTGTTGACAACCTTCGTCAGGAGTTCAGTAAGAATCAGGAGATGAAGGAAAACATAAAGAAGTTCAGAGAAGAAGCCAAGAGGCTCGAGGAGTCTGATGCGCTCCAGCAGGCCCGCCGGAAATATGTACGAACACTATTTGGTTTCTAGTCTCACTTGGTTTACTTCAGAAATAAATTATTTGAGTACTGTTAGAATTGTTGGAGTTTAAATTATATATAATCATCAATTTTCTTTCATCAGAAATCTATAGAGGCTGAGACAGTGAAGACGTCAGAGGTGTTTAAGAAGACTTTCGGCTCTCTGTCAGACACTGTCAAGGAGGTAAATGATGATTATTTATGGTTACTGAAGTTACTGAGAATCCTTGAAGTCATACAGCAAAGGCAGAGTTGATGGGTAGTTCCCTTGGGGCATTTTTTAGTAATCATATACTCATATACATATTAGATTTTGGTCCCTCACAGACTATGTTTGTGTGTCATTTGGGTTAAAGGGTCTTGAGGAGGTGAGTCGTACTGACATCGGGAAGAAGATCAAAGAAGGTGTGGAGGAGGCAGCCAAGACGGCCATGCACTCTGCCGAGTCGGTCACCAAAGGAGGAGAAAAACTGGGCCGGACCAGCGCATTCAGAGCCATCTCACAGGTAGTGAAAACCACCAAAGTTTCATCATCAGACTTCCAGCATCTACAGAGGAACATTATGTACTGCCAGCTTCATCTGCACTGTGCTGATGGTATCCAGTGATTTACTGCTTGCTGTGATTGGGGAGTCGCAGTTTTTTGTTGTTTTTTTTTTCAATACAGTAAGGGAGAGATATACTAAATACTTCATCTTTGTCTATTTCAAAAATATTAACACTAATAGGGGCATAAATTTAGGCTCTCCCTTGGTTGTAAACAAACATAGCTGCAAGGTTCAGGTACTTTAATATATGTTTAAGGGTTTTCTACTTAAACTTTAGTCAGTTATCACTTAATTCTCAGCATCGTTGGCTTTTTATTATGTTTTTTCTGAGACTTTAACCTCATTTGGGGCTGAAAAATGTTAACAAAAACTTTTCTAATTTACGTTCTGGCCTTCTCATTTGCTACTCCAGCTTTAGGCTTAGACTCTGTTTGTGGTAAAAAAAAAAATCATTGTTCTCTCTGCAGAGTGTGGAAACCATGAAGAAGGAGATCGACGTTGGTGACGCCGGACCTTACAGAGCTCCTTCTCAGCTGAGGAAGAGGAGCGATTTTTCATCTAAAGGAGCAGAGAGTGACACCAGAGTGTTTGAAGCCAATGAGTAAGTATCTGTTGGAAATCAAAGTTGTTTTCACTCGCACAACTTCTCGCAAATATTGGATTATATGAACATATTTTTCCACCTAATTGCAGAGAACATCAGGTCTCTCCAGATGCTGATATTTGATACAAATGATTTTTTGTGATGCAGGGAGGATATGGGTGTCGTTCTCCACAAGGATTCTAAGTGGTACCAGCAGTGGAGGGACTTCAAGGACAATAACGCAGTTTTTAACAGTAAGTAAATTCACAGTTTTTTTTTTTTTTTTTTTAAGCTTCAACACTGTGGAATCAGTGTGTACATACAGTAGGTAAGCTGGAATAAGCACAAGTGTAATCTCCTGTAAAGGCAGCAGGTGGCAGCAGACTGTTTACAGTAGATTGCATAATAAGCTAGTACTGTGTAGACACTGGGGGCTGGTTTCACAAAGATAGACTTTGACTGTAGCTTAGGCATTACAGATAGTTAGACTTCAGATAGACAGTTTCGTTTTCATACAGACTATAGCTCCTATAGCACTGGGTAAATTATATTAAGTTAGAAAAAAGTACGCAAGGAAATACTCAAAAACCACTGACAATGTCCTCACTGCTGTATGTTTTCAATAGATTTCTCCAGAATCTATAGACTCTCTCCCTCTCCATTGCTCTCTCTGTTACATTGTTAACCAACAACCAATTATGAGACATATTTTTCAGTTTTTTTTTGTCACAGTGCTGGTGGTCATCAGGTGTGACTTGTTGTTACCATGGTAACATGGGCCTATATCAGATTTTTGTGGCTTAAAAACTAATGAGCCTTTATTTACAGTCTAACTTTTAATAGACTAATCTATGAGTGAAATTAAAACTGGTCTAACACTATAGACCAATCTGAAATATTCTTGGATAGTGATCTGTGTTCCTGCACAGGTGCAAGATTTAGCCACTTAAATATACACTACCAGCCAAAAGTTTGGACACACTTTCTCATTCAGTACTTTTTATTTATGTATTATTTTCTTCATTGTAGATTAATACTGTTTTGTTTACAACATAATTTCATATGTATTCTTTTATCATTTCGATGTCTCCAGTATTAACCTACAATGTATAAAATAATTAAATAAAAACCATTGAATGAGAAGGTGCGTTCAAACGTTTTTACTGGTAGTGTACTTCAACCTCTACGTTTTAAGCAGTTTGTCCTCACACTGGAACTCTTTCTGTTTCCTCCAGGATTCTTTGAGATGAAAATGAAATATGATGAAAGTGACAACACCCTCATCAGAGCATCCAGAGCTGTAACTGACAGAGTCACTGGCTTTCTAGGTAATGGGCCGGCTTATTCCATATTTATTTTGCGGGCATAGTTTTTAAACGATTATCCTGATGAAACTGACATGAGAAAACAGAATAAAATCCTGAAATATTGTTTCACTATAAAGCAAATTTCAACATGTTTTGGTCATTTCAACCATCAGAACTGTTCAATTACAAATTAAGTTTCTGTTTAGCAAGTAAGAAGTAAACAGGAACAGATGTTGTGGTCACAGTGATATTCCAGATGTTTTTAAGGCTCAAACGTGGTGTATCTCATTCCTGTTACGGAGTGCTGATGTTGCTTTTTGCTTTCCAGGTGGTCTTTTCTCTAAGACAGAGATGTCTGAAGTGCTGACAGAGATTGTGAAGGCAGATCCCAACTTTGACAAAGATTCTTTTCTCAAACAGTGTGAGAAAGATATCATCCCTAACATACTAGAGGTAAGCACTCCTCCTACCTGTGTCTATGCTCCTTCACTCTTGTTGCTTCTTTCCTTTGTTCAATACCTCAGGGATATTTCACAGAAGAGGCTAAGAGCAGACTGATTAGTGAAAATCTTGCTTTATCACGTATTGGTTTTTACTGCAGCTTAGATCAGATTCAGAAATTGTTCCCTTTCCTTTTAGCTTTGATGAAGCGACGCTTGAGCTGTCAAATGAGTTTAAAGCAAAGTCAGCAGCTGAAAACACAAGAACAAGAAAACAAAATTTAAATCACTGATAGCAGGAAACAGAACTGTTGTGTCCTTGAGAGCAAGAAGAGCTGTTAGAGGAATTTTATGGAAATCACCAGCAATGTTATGCTAAGAAAAGACATACTGTTGTAGATTAAATGAGCAAAGTTAGTAACAACACCTGGCAAATAGTTGGCAGCCAGTGGATTTGGTTTAATGGAATGAAAATCTGATTTCGACTACTAAATTGAGACTCTCCATATTGCTATTTATGGTGCCTCAGTGCCTATTTATGTTTTTAAAAACGGGCACTGATGTTCTATGACTTCAGTAAAGGTTACTGTAGTAATAGGCAGGATTTGTTAAACTGAGTAGAGCACACTGTCAAGGTCACTCATGAGATACCTATGAGATATTGTAAAGGACTAATAACTGCGTGTCACTGTCCTTTCTGCAGGCTATGATCCGTGGAGAGCTGGACGTATTAAAGGACTGGTGCTATGAAGCTGTAAGTTATACACCACCACCTCTATGTTTGTATTTAATCAGTTTGTAAGCCCTGATCGTCCTGCAGGATGGAAGCAAACAGAATGTGGACTTGGGCACACTCCTATACATACTAAATATTGAATTCTATTGACTTTTATATGAGAGTATTATTATTCTTATTATTATTGTTAGCTAATGACATTATTAAACTAAATACTCATGTTATCTAAGAGCAGTTCATAAAGTACAGTAGCATTGCTTTATATTGTACAATTCACTGTTCTATTTGCATCGGAGTCAGTTTCCAATTTGAACATGCATGCATGAATTACTCCAACATTACAACTTTGCATTGTGTAGTGCAGAATTTACAGTGCACTAAAATAATGATCTTATAGCAGAGATGCAGCAGACTAAGCCATCAGCTCATTTCCATCTGCAGTCCCTGGGCTAATTCCATATTCATAGTGTAAGGTGTAGACTTGCATCTAAACCATGAGAGGACAAGAAGGCATTCTTTTAATGGAACTATATCATTTTGAGTTGAGTTTTTTGGGTTTAATCAGTGAGGGACTTGAATTAGACCAAAGATGTGGAGTATACACAAAATAATACTTTTTTGGAACAAGTGCGGTTGAGGTGAATGATTTGTCATAGTCTATGAAGTCAAAAACATCCATGAGCAACGTCATGAACTTGATGACAGAAAGGACTTCATGCATATCTGTGGGGACAGCAAAACTATAAAATACAATTTAATAAATGTAAGGTAGATGATGTATTTCACATAATTTGAGTGACTTCTTGGACCATTGGGTCATTATTTATGAATATATATTCTCACCTTTTTAGAAATGGAAACCCTCATTTCAGCTGGCAAACTGCATGTGTAAAGTGTAATGTTTCATGGTAGATGTGTTTCCTGGTTTTGTCCTCAGACATACAGTCAGCTGGCCCATCCCATCCAGCAGGCCAGAGCTCTGGGGCTTCTCTTCCAGTCTAAAATCCTTGACATTGACAACATCGATGTAAGTGCAATACACCTATTGTTAAACTTTATGTATCTCTAACATTTTAATCTGTAACGCTCCTTTCTTTATGCGTTTCCCTATTTAACCCTTCTTCTTTCATGAATATTCACTTCATTTACATTCCCAAAAATAATCTATTTTTTATGTGCCTTTAAATAGAACATGCTGCTACAGAAAGAATTACCCTTGTTTTATGAGTTCTTTCTATTTAATTAGTTTGTTTATTGTCTGTCTGTGTTTCTTAGCTTGCGATGGGTAAGATGATGGACCAGGGCCCGGTGCTGATTATCACCTTCCAGGCTCAAGTCGTCATGGTGATCCGCAGCCCCAAAGGAGATATTGTGGAGGGAGATCCGGTCAGTTGACTCATAATTACTGCACCAGAGAAGTGAAGCTAATAGATGAAATCAATGTTATTCTAAGGAAGTAAACAAGCCAAATGTCTCAAATCAGATCAGCAGTCTGCTACACATTTCCCTTTGCACCGTCTTTGAACTTCCAAGTTCACAGTCTGATGCAGCAGCAGGATGTTGACTAATCAAATACACGAGGATTTAAACTGATAACAATATTAAATGTCTCAATTATATTAACTTATTCCGTCTGGTCTGTCTAGAAAGTTGCAACACAAAGCCTCATCACGACCCAAATCATAAACCATTTAAACTCACGGTTAGAAGAGCCATCCTCCTTCTCCATACGGTCTCTTCACGCTAACCCTGTGCTCTTCTCCTCTATCAACAGGAGAAGGTGATGAGGATGATGTATGTCTGGGCGTTGTGTCGTGACCAGGAGGAGCTGAACCCCAACGCAGCCTGGAGACTCCTGGACATCTCCGCCTCCAGCACAGAGCAGGTCCTCTAAAAGCAGGAGGAGGAACGCAGGTGAAAGGGTTCATCTGGGACACACGAACTGAGGAGAAGGGCAAAAGATACAAAGATGTTCCTGGAATACCTGCAAAACTTATGTACATTAACTTAAAAGAGCAGAGTGAAGCCCTGCTGCTGTGCCAGAGGCTGTATTTGCACACACTCCATTTCCCCCTCAGTACCCGGAGGATGTATGTGCAGATGTATCCGACCACCCCCCTGGCACGAAAACATACACGCCCATGGAGATAAACTGTACCATCTATTCACTGAAATCTGTGCTTCCAGTTGTGTGTGTAGTCTCTCGCACTGGTTAGCTCAGTGTTCGGATTAACTGGAGTGTGAACATAGCACTTAAACATTAATCTGGATGGAGTGGATGTAACCAACCTTTTCACCAAATGGCAGGAGCCCGCATCATTTCATCCAGTGGTACATTCCACCCATGCTATCCATGAGGCTCGTTTTTTCAAGAGATTGTGTTAAAGATGGTGGAAAATAAGTGAACATACCATCTGTTGATCTTTTGAGGGATGTTTTGAAGCTTAAATTGGGATTAATTCGCGCCAATATCTTTGTCATATAGCCATAAACTTAAAATGCAGACAGTGACATGGAGTTTTAGACGGGAAGCATAGCGTGAGCAGGAATAGCAGCCTCAGTCGTTCATCTGAGTTTATACAGGATGCATTCAGGCACACTAAATCCAATGCACTGAAGGTACGTGTGTTAAAAGCATAAAGATATTGTACAGTATAGAGTAGAAGTCTTTTTTTCTGTCAGATGTGCGTGAGACAGACAGCTGAAAATGCCTCCTTTAGTAGTGTTCAACAAGCAGCAACTAGCCTAGCTGAGTATGATAGCGTGAGAAGACATCACAGTTAAAGCAAACTGGCTCTAAAGCTTGTTTCATTTTATGCCTTATTATCCCCTCAAGGAGACCATAATTGCTAAGTTCAAAATAAAAGCACAGATAACAGAAGGTGAAATAAGCCATTTAGACTCTTTGTCGACATTTAAAGAGTTTGTATATTTTATGATGATTAGGTAAGTTGAATTTTATGATACTTCAACACTATTACATGCAGCTGAGTTGATGTCTACTTTGTTCCTGCTGGTTTTCATATATTGAAAGCTAAATAGATGTAAGACAAGATCAAGATTTAAGCATAGAATGTAGGATGTAATGATCTGTATTCAGAGTCCGTCCTGCCACATCTACAGTTGTGGAAAATGCCCAGTGTACCACAACACAAATCAATCTATTTGTACACTAATCAGTCACAACATAAAACCATCTGACTAATATTGCGGAGGATCTGGGGAGTTTAGAGGGCAAATGAACGGCTTTGGCTCTTTGATATGTTCTTTGAGCACGTGTGTGGATGGTATGTGTCATACAACATCCAAATGAAGGCGAGGACCAAAGGTTTCCCAGTGGAAAATTGAATTGTGACAAGATGATCAATGTTATTCACTTGACCTGTCAGTGGTTTTAATGTTGTGACTGTTGGTTGTACAAGCCACTACAGTGTACACTTATGTTTCTTTTTGTATCTGCAATACGTTTTGAAAAAAGCCTTTAATTCAGACACGCAAGCTGTAGTGGATTGTTCTCCCAATCTGAATCAGAGTTGCATCAACATGTTAATATAAGCTTATATCTCGTAAATATATCGGATGTTAAGGATTACTTCTATGTGGGACCATGTTCAGTTATGATCATAAAGGCAGCTTCATTGTTTAAGGATCATTTGTCATCTCACATTACACTTTTTTCAGCTGTTTGTCTTATTGAACTGTTTGGTTTACTTGTATGCATGTGGCTTTTCAAGAGAGGATATGGTGAAGATGAAAACTTGAATATTTTGTTGACTGTATTGACAGTTGTATTCTGTGAACATGTGGGCTTCAACTTGCTTCAATGAAGACTGAACACATTATTTGTTGACATTTTCATTCAGTCGAACTCCTGATGAAAGTCTTTAAGCTAAGATCTGCGTGTTACCTCCATGTGAAGAAGCTGACAACTTGTGCATGTTTTTTTGTTTGTTTGTTTTCTTTGAAACACGACATATGCCAAACTGCCTGGTGGGATGGTTTGTTACTGATACTAAAACCTATGAGTATCCCTGATCGCCACCCCATGCTGTCTTTCTGTTTGTCATGAGTCCTGGCTGTGCAGTCAGTCAAATGTCTTGTGAGGTTAAAAGAAGCATTCTTGTGTCACACATGGGGGAAAGAAAACAAAACCCATCAATAAGGCCAACACTCACCATAAATGTGCACTTTCAATTAGCTAAAACAATAGTTGAAAGGGGTGTTGGGATATAGTAGTAAAGATAATAAATGTTAAATATTGATATCATGTTGATAGTACACATATGATAATATAAATAATTCAGTGCTAGTAAATATCTGGTTGACATTCCACCATAGGAACAAAATGCAGTACAGTCATGGTTCAGGACTCTCCACTTCCTGACACTCATCATTTGAGTGCAAGTTATTTGCCAGAAAAGAGACAAAACACAATAAACAAAGTTAAAGATGAGTTTGACTGATAGCGTTTTTTTCTTCTTCAATTTTTTCAGATAGTGATCATACTTTGAACTGTGTAGGCTACAGTGATTGTGCATAAAAGTCCACTTTGAGAGTGCGGTCGAGAGAATTCATTGTCGTTGAGCTATGTCACGATCGACATACATTTGTCAATCCATCTGTCTGTCCATGTACAACATTACTTAAAAACAGACTAACGGATTTGGATGAAATTGTCAGGGGAAGTCAAAAATGACACAAGGACCACCTTATTAAATTTTCTCAGTGATGCAGCTTATAGTCTGGATCCTCGGCTTTGTTAAGGATTTCCCATTGCCAGATACAGCTGCCGGCACAGCATCGCTGTAACCATGACATTAAGTGAACACTGTGTCAGTTACCTGCTGATAATCACATGATTGGGATCCAACTACAAATTGACTGTGATTTATCAGCTGGAAATCATACAAGGAACAAATGATCAAATTGTAGGGTGTTGTCATTCACCTCAGTGAACGAATAGGAAGTGGTCCATTTGTCTTGGAAAATCCTACACTCGATGTCCACTTTTTTCTTTGTTGACAAAGACGTCTTGCTGATGAGCGTGTCAGGGCCAGCAGAAAAGCAGGTAAAAGTCAAATACGTAGACAGAATGCCACTGACAGACCCGGCTTCCGTATTGCTGCCACCTGCCGCAAGCGGCCGCAAGTGCCGAGTCACGGTGCTGCGTCACGCTGTCTGCTCCGAGTAAGACAGAGCGCCCCTAACAGACAATGTGGGAACTGCAGTTTGATCAAACAAATGCAGTAGTAATGTAGGTAATAATTTTTGAATATTTTTTCTGGCCGCCAGGGGGTCCGACCCGGCCCGTGGAATACATCGACAATATCAAAAAAATAATTATTCTAAGTAATTATGCTGTAAGTTTACTGGTCCGGCCCCTTTGAGATCAAATTAGGCTGTATGAGGCCCCTGGACCAAAATGAGTTTGACACCCCTGGTTTAGTATGTCGTCCAAAATGTACATCAATCGTCATAGTTTAGTATGTATTCCAAAATATGACAAAAACGTCATAGTTTAGTATGTCGTCCAAAATGTGGAAAAAACATCATAGTTTAGTATGTCGTCCAAAATATGACAAAAACGTCATACACACATGGACAAAATTGTTGGTACCCCTCAGTTAAAGAAGGAAAAACCCACAATTCTCACTGAAATCACTTGAAACTCACAAAAGTAACAATAAATAAAAAATTATTGAAAATTAAATAATCAAAATCAGCCATCACTTTTGAATTGTTGATTAACATAATTATTTAAAAAAACAAACTAATGAAATAGGGCTGGACAAAAATGATGGTACCCATAACTTAATATTTTGTTGCACAACCTTTTGAGGCAATCACTGCAATTAAACGATTTCTGTATTTGTCAATGAGCGTTCTGCAGCTGTCAACAGGTATTTTGGCCCACTCCTCATGAGCAAACAGCTCCAGTTGTCTCAGGTTTGATGGGTGTCTTCTCCAAATGGCATGTTTCAGCTCCTTCCACATATGTTCAATGGGATTCAGATCTGGGCTCATAGAAGGCCACTTTAGAATAGTCCAACGCTTTTCTCTCAGCCATTCTTGGGTGTTTTTGGCTGTGTGTTTTGGATCGTTGTCCTGTTGGAAGACCCATGACCTGCGACTGAGACCAAGCTTTCTGACACTTGGCAGCACATTTCTCTCCAGAATGCCTTGATAGTCTTCAGATTTCATCGTACCTTGCACACTTTCAAGACACCCTGTGCCAGATGCAGCAAAGCAGCCCCAAAACATTACTGAGCCTCCTCCATGTTTCACCGTAGGGACAGTGTTCTTTTCTTGGTATGCTTGGTTTTTGAGTCTATGAACATAGAGTTGATGTGCCTTACCAAAAAGCTCCAGTTTGGTCTCATCTGTCCAAAGGACATTCTCCCAGAAGCTTTGTGGCTTGTCAACATGCATTTTTGCAAATTCCAGTCTGGCTTTTTTATGAGTTTTTTTCAGCAGTGGTGTCCTCCTTGGTCGTCTCCCATGAAGTCCACTTTGGCTCAAACAACGACGAATGGTGCGATCTGACACTGATGTACCTTGGCCTTGGAGTTCACCTTTAATTTCTTTGGAGGTTGCTCTGGGCTCTTTGGATACAATTCGAACGATCCGTCTCTTCAATTTGTCATCAATTTTCCTCTTGCGGCCACGTCCAGGGAGGTTGGCTACTGTCCCGTGGGTCTTGAACTTCTGAATAATATGAGCCACTGTTGTCACAGGAACTTCAAGCTGTTTAGAGATGGTCTTATAGCCTTTACCTTTAAGATGTTTGTCTATCATTTTTTTTCGGATGTCCTGGGACAATTCTCTCCTTCGCTTTCTGTTGTCCATGTTCAGTTTGGTACACACCTTTTCACCAAACAGCAGGGTGACTACTTGTCTCCCTTTAAATAGGCAGACTGACTGATTATGAGTTTGGAAACACCTGTGATGTCAATTAAATGACACACCTGAGTTAATCATGTCACTCTGGTCAAATAGTTTTCAATCTTTTATAGAGGTACCATCATTTTTGTCCAGGCCTGTTTCATTAGTTTGTTTTTTTTAAATAATTATGTTAATCAACAATTCAAAAGTAATGGCTGTTTTTGATTATTTAATTTTCAATAAATTTTTATTTATTGTTACTTTTGTGAGTTTCAAGTGATTTCAGTGAGAATTGTGGGTTTTTCCTTCTTTAACTGAGGGGTACCAACAATTTTGTCCACGTGTGTAGGTTAGTATGTCGTTGAAAATATGACGAAAACGTCAAAGTTTAGTATGTCGTCCCAAATGTGGAAAAAACTTAATGTATGTAGTCCAAAATGTGGGAACAAAATTATAGTTTACCATGTCATCAAAAATGTGGAAAAAACGTCATAGTTTAGTATGTCGTCCAAAATATGACAAAAACGTTATAGTTTAGTATGTGGTCAAAATATGACAAAAATGTTGCCACATTTTCCCATGATTGTGTTTCATTAACACATCACATCCATCTTTCAATTGTACATTTGTTTTTTTAATTTGTAGTTGACCACACAAAAATATATTCATGAATTTTTCTCTTTTAATCCAGTAATACATCGGTCTGCGGGACAAAACCTGCTGTATTATGATTTGCTTCGTCCGAGCAGTGTTAGAGTCAGCAGCTCTGGATGCTCTGTGTGTGTTTGTGCTCACGAGAGAAACTTAAACTCTGCATGCTGTGTGTGTCCGTCTTTTGTTTTCTCATTTCAAATCTGACATGCCTTGATAGATGTGCATGGATCTGGCCATTGACGCTGATTGATAAACCTATGGATCTGGTAGCATAGGGACGATAGATCAGGCTTTAAATAACGCCTGCCGGTAGATTCACACACAGGGCCAATATATAGGCGACCTCATCCCACAGCTGTCTGTTGTGATGAATGACTGGAGATGTCCTTTTACTAACTAACCTCTTTCAGCCCTCCAAAGTCTACTCGCTTCTCTTTACTGTGACCAAAGCCTACTGAGAGTGGATCCCTCTCTGTGAACAAACACAAGCTCCCAAAACCAAATATAAGGCCATCATTGCCAGTTTATGTTATTGTTATCGATTCTCTGCAGCATATATTTACATGACCTTTACTTGCTTTTAATGTGCAGCACGAGTTAGCCACAAAACCCTTTAAATCACAACATATATGTTCTAAAAGCAGCCTTCTGGAAAAAAAATCCCCCCCAGCAATGAGCGCACTTATTGTACCAATATGAATGGGGTTGAATGCACCATCCTCTGAGCAGAACGAGTCTTGGAGGCAGAGTTGTGCTTTCCTTTATGACTGTCTTTAGTTAATACAGTATGTTCTTGGTGACACACTACCACGCATACACCAAGCTGTGCTTTAGCCTACATAATAAGAAGGCTATTAAAGTAGGGAACATCGCGCCATGATGTAAGCAGATGTGGCACAATGTTTAAATGTCATACACTTTGTGATGCTTATTTTTTTTATATTTACCTTTCTGGTTTCTTTGGCTGAAAGGTGTTTTGTTGGAAGGAATTCAACAAACTTTTACAACACAGTTTGTGATTTTATCTAACCTGGAATTCAACAGAATTTAGAGAAGTTGCTCAATTTTGAGTGGAAAGCGTAACAAAAGCTTGTTTGACAGAAAAAGTTTTACTTGTATTGTCATGTTGTGACTATCGCCTGCACATTTAGAAGCTAAAGCACAACTAAGTTTTTTTTTAGGTAAGAACAAAATTGACCAACCTAGTGCAATAATTATTCACATTAAGGCTGTTATGACATCAGATTATTGCGATATGTACAAGTACATTTTTAAACATGAGATGTCAGTGTTTTAGTTTTTAAAAAATATCACAGTGCCTCAGTGCCAGCATATTACAACATTCTCAGTTCACAAATATCGATGTAATCTATCTGGCATCAGTATTCTGTCAGTTGGTCACCAGGCCATGAAATATTGACATAGACCCATTAAAACCACAAATGTTGTTTTTACACTTCGGTCTGAGTTACCCTGTCAGGTGTTCCTTATTTCCATGTGTTGTAGCTGCTGTGTCCAACAGTTTCTTTTAACAATGTTTAGTTTTGGATTATAGAAGGACACTGTTATGGTCAGACCCACAGTTGAGATCAGTCTTCCAGCTTTTGCAAAATTGGCTAAATGTGTACACAGTGTTACCCTGACCCAGACTCACCTGCTGGAGGGGGTCCCAGCTTTCCTGAAGCAGTGACCTATGAGTCTTCTTGCACCATGACTGCACCTCCCACTGAGCAATCTACAAGAATAAGAACAACAATAGAGACATTGAATTTCATAACCTTATTGGCTGGAGACTCTTATCAATTATGACCACAGTGGGCGGTCCGCTAGAGCACAGCTCAGTGTGATTAGATTATGAGCCCCTTCAGGACAGCGTTACAATCCACTGACTATTAATTAAACCTACAGGGAGATCCCATGCAGCCTCAGGCAGGGGAGATGTGGATGTGTACGAACCGCAATCTGTCTCAGTGTTTGTACAGTTTTAATTGTGTCAATTAATTACTTCTCACAGTAAGTATCTGGAGCTTAGCCACAGGCGCGATCAGGTAGCCCTGCTTGTTTTGCTCCACATTTCTTGATCACGTAATTTCTTGTAGTTTAGCAAAACTTGCAATGCAGCCTGACACACACTGTAATTAAATCACCTTGCACAATTTAAAAAACAAGTTATTCTTAAAGAAAATGCAAACTCTACACTAATGAATACATTAATCCAGTAAAAATGTTGATCAGATTTTCCTACATATACTTCCCCCCTCCAAAAAATCAAGGTAATATCCTTAAGAAATGCATGTTTTCACAGCTTCACAGTAACTTGATTTGACAGCTAAGAATATTACACTTTACACTGATGCCCCGAAATTTTTCCCCACTTAATTGAAAATATTTTCTTTGGTTTTTAAAATACATTTATCAAACTACTACATGCCATATACTGCTGCTAATTTTGAAGAAATGTTCTCAATTTATAAAAATGTAACTTTCTTTATTCTTCATTGTTTTAGGTGTTTTAGTGAATAAATGTTCTGGATCATAAAAATTAAAGATGCATTGCAGTTTAAGGTGTATGTCTGTAATTTCCAGCACTGAAACACATATTAAAAAAAACATTTTTAACTGTAATTTCTTTGGAGCAAGTTACTGCTATTAAACAGCTTTTCTCTGTTTGTTAATTTACTGATTAGAACTTTTGAATTACTGAAAGATGTGTTACCCTAATAATCGTACCAAAATTGTAAATAATGTCATCATCAAAAATCTGTATTTAATTAAATGGCTCTTTGTTTATAACATTGTTCAGTCATAAAATTATGCAATTTTTTTTAAACAGTTATTTTGTAGATTTTTTCCAGTTTTGTAAGCAAAACCAACAAAAAGTAAAGTATTAATTTACACAGACCAAAACTGCTCTAAAAAAACTGTATTTTTAGAAACTGTATTTCCTTCTGTTTATCAACTTCAATCAATTCTACTATAATTTTAAAGAAACTTTTTTTTTTACAGTATTTATGTTCATAAAATGGCTTTATTTACTTTTTTATAATCTCCTTTAAACTTCTTGTATAAAATTCTTATCACAAAAAGTCTGTGCAATAATAGGTGCTAACATTTCAAAATCTCACATGGAAGTGAAGCATTTTCTGTCACTGTTACTTTGTGTAAAAGTTGTCTTAAAGCTGAGGAAATTAGACACGTTATTTATGAGGTAAACAGAACTGATAAAGACTCACTGGCAATGTAACTTTTCCATATTGTCTGACTATCAGTGCCCCACCAGTCCTCTTATATAAAGCAAAAGCCACACATGCTCTCAGTGCTTCACTCATCCAGACGAAAAGATTATGTGTGCAGACCATGCAGGGACAGTCAGAAGTGGGCCGGGAGGGAAAGAGGGAGGCAGGGAGGGTGGTGGGGGAGGTGAGGATGGATGGAGGGAGGCAAGGAGTGTGGGAGGTGGGGCGGATCCCTCAAAGTGAGAAGACTTTAAAACCCCGGGACAGAGCAGAGGAGGAGCTGCAGGACGTGAGTTCAGAGCTGAGGGATCCCAGAGCTGTCCGTGGTGCTGAACAGCTGCTGCATCATCACCACCTCCATCATCATCATCATCATCATCATCATCATCATCATCATCATCACAGCAGCGAGCCTCAGATTACACGGCCTCACCTGTGACAACACCTCACAGTAAGTTTAATCCGCTCTCATCGTCCTCCGCTGTGTCATTGGGGTGATGCGATAACGCTGCTTGTGTTTGCTACACGTGAACTTCTGTGAGTGGAAGTTACCGAGGAGCTGCAGATGTGAGCACACGTGTGGTCGTGGGGAATTTTAGGAGTGGCACGCCTGTAAGTTGTCCTGAGCGGGTTGTACCTTGCGCGTTGTTGTTGATGTAGCTTAAAGTCACAATATTAGATTGTAACTTATATTTAGGATGATCTTATGTGGTAAATTCTAACAATTAACTATTTTAAAGGCGGAGATCCAATCAATCGTGTTATACAGTAAAGACAATTGCAGCATCACCATAATACAGGCGACATTATTGTTAGAAGCTGCATGAACCTTTAATTTTTACAGAGTAGCCCCAAAATTCACCTGTACTATGATCATTGTGTTAGAGAAGAATTCATCTTAAATAAATGCTGCTAACCCACTGTTTGATCTGATGTCCTGCAGTTCTGAAATACAGCAAAGTAGTTAAAGTAATAACTGAGTGATTCCAAAAGTTTTAAAGCAATTTAAACAGCTTCCCACCTTCTTCATCCTTTCCTATAAAAGCATGAAAATTGCACAATATTGAAATTATAAAATAAAATGTATATATTACAGAAATGACAGAAAATCAGAGGGCTAAACAGAGGGTGAATGCAGCATATACACTCAGATGTTGCATTAAACAATCCTATTTTCAGGCCTGATTTATGATGCTTTAAAACTGGAAACCATTTTTTTAACATAAAAAATATTTTGAATGTAAAACATGCTGGATATTGTATGTTTTTCTCAGGTGATCCTCAGGTAAAATAATTTGTAATTCAGCCAAGCCTCTATAATATAAAGGAATCCATTAAAATGCCTCCTGAAATTTTAATTTAAATTGACTTCAATAATTTCTGTGTTCAGCGGTATTGAACATCTTTTTAGAGGAGGGTGAAGACAACATATGCACCCAGTTACTGCATGAAACTTTTCATCTTTATGACATGAAACAATAAAAACAGGCCCAATGACAAAAAAGCTCCTTGGTGGAAGGGCTCTAGGTAGCTTTGTTTTTGGCCTGGCAGTCCTACTTTCAGGATTTACCGTAGGTTTCAACCTCTGGTTTATTTGGAGAAGTCCTTGACATTTTCAAAGCTGCTGTCATAATCCACAGGTATAAATGGGAGGTATTACAGGTATTACAGCCACGAGGAACACCATATGTCATCGCATGTGCTCTGTCCTCAGAGTTCATTGGCATTTCTGCTTTCATGAATCTGCTTTTTAACCTATTTCATTGTTGGTCTTAAAAAACGAATGGTGTGACATTTCTCCACAATTCAGTTCCAACGTCGAGTTCAGGTCAGTTTTTATTGTTCTGTTTCATGTAAATCAGACAGTCAGGCACCTCAGTGTGATTTATCCACTGCTTAGGAACCAATGACAGGTCTCTCAATGAGAATCGATGAGCTATGAAATTGATGCTGCTCATTTATTCGTATTCTCTCACTATATATATGTGTGTATATTTAGTTTCTCGGTACAACTAAGTTTCTTTCTTTGTTCTTGGCTCTGTGGTGTTTGTATATCATGACAGTCTTGGGTAACTTGCAGAGCTGTTGCCTGACCTAGAACCAACTACCCTGGTCACCTTTGAAAGCCCAGAACCTTCAACAGAACCACATGTCTGTATTTTTGTTTGAAAATTAGAACTTTAACAAGTCGGTGATCTCTTTGACTCCCTAAAAATGGATCTGTCCACTATTCCTCCACATTCTGCCACTATAAGGAAACTGATAAAGTAAAATAGTCGAAACTATCAAGCATTTTGGTTGTGTTGTGAAACTCTTGGTTTAAGTTTATTCTAATTGGGAAAAAGACCTTTAAACTCCAGTTAATTTTCTTTTGTGTTTTCTGGCAGCTGATAAAATTCAATCAAATCCCAAATTTAAATCTAAAGCAGGGTTATTCAGTTGTTCAGGGTAAACAGTACAGTTATTTTGGAGAAGGATTCTTAATGTTGTTCAAGTAATTCTTACTCTAAGTGAATCTGACTCATGCCCATGTTGTCCTGTTGTGTAAACCTTATGTGTACTTCATGGCTCTCTACTGACTATTGAGTCCGTCTTGTTTCAGTAGCTTCTTTTCCTCTGCTACATGCAGCGCTTTAAACTGTCCAGCCCTGAAGTAACCTCAGGCCATTTGATAATTGATACTGATGCAGGCAGTTTCTTTCATTATGTCTCCAAGTCCCCTATTAAAGCTTCACTTGGCCCTTTAGTCCCATCATCCGGAGAGCAGGGGGGCTATCAACGTGTCTTTGCGAGGATCAGTGGGGTGGTAAGGAGAGAGACGGAGCCTCCTGGAATAGAATCTGCTGACTGGGGAGTGCACCTAACGCAGGAAATGTCTGTCCACTCCACGGCCCATTAAAGAAGCTACAGAGAGTGTTCCTGAGCAAGAGTGCAGCAATTCTCTGAGGGTTTTCTCCATATTTTTCTCTTCTGTCTTAAGTGTCTGATTTATTTATCTTGTACTATGCCGTACCTGAGTCCAGAAGAGGAACCTTCCCCTCTTGCCTTATCACAGTTATGCTTCTGACAATAAATATTAGACAGGATATGTAATACTTGTACTAGTAGGAGCACTGTTAGGAATTGTGGAACAACTGAAATACCTCACATGGGTCCCTGAAAGAGGGAAAATCTGTAACTATTAAAATGTCCCAAGGTCCATGTCTAGCTCTAAAACTCCTGAATCAATAAGACTTTTCCTCCATTCAGCAACTCTGCAGGCTGTAAACTCATTCATTTTGCATCTGTCTTTTTTTTATCTTTTCTCTTAGGGATCCTGATGAGTCTCAAATGAAGAGGTTCCTAGTGACTGAGGTCAAGATGAAGATGTAAGAACAAGCAAACGAATCAGTGATTTGAATCCAAAAACATTCACTCAAGGACCACAACACGGATTATTTACAGCCTGCAAGGACTTGGATTGATCTATGGAACATCTTCAGCCACTCCACTGAGATTTATACTTCACATTGTAATTCCAATTTAGGCCTCCAGAGGGTGGCTATTGGATGACAGTTAAAACATTGGCAAAGTCAAGAGAAGTTGAAGTAGTGACTCTTGCTTTTTATTTTCCAGTTATCTCAAGAGCAAATGTGTGCATGTCGAAGAAAAGACAGCTATAGAGGGACACATGAACCGGTTCAATCTAATTAAACCTCGGTGAGCATGCCTCGGTGTGCTGCTCAGTTTACCAGAGGGCTTATTCATTTGCACTACTGATTTGTGCCGTGTTATTTCTGTTTGCCCCGTGGCTTGTGAGAAACACTGTGGTTGGGTTTAATCAGCTGCCAGCTGCCAGATTTCACTATGTGAGGCTCCTCCGGGTTTAGAAGTCACACTGAACGGCAAAGATGTCCACGTAGAGCCACACTACTCCTCGCAGCTCCTGATTGCACAGCAAAAGTCACACAGTAAGCACTTTTGACTTTCAAAATATTCCCTCACCTCCAAGATGAGTGACACAAACTACTGGGTTGTGGACTACGATCTCTCCTCTCCGGCTCCTCCTGGGTTCCCCAGGGGCCCCACAATGCTGCAGCCCATGGCAGGACAGCCCGAACAGGGAACTGCTCTGTGCTTTGTCGGCCTTCTCGTGCTGCTGTTGCTCTTCCTCGTGATTCGCTGTGTCCGTATCTTGTTAGATCCTTACAGCAGCATGCCATCGTCATCGTGGACGGACCATAAGGAAGGGCTGGACAGAGGACAGTTTGATTACGCACTGGTGTAAAGATGAGAAGTGACTGCCAGTGGGAACAGGATGAATCTGGAGACACCGCGAGGGTCTTTTGAGAGACTTTTGACTGGTGATGTTTGCTCCATGCCCTGTTAATAGTTTTAACATCTGGCTGTTGTTTGCTTGGTGAAAAGGGAAGCTGTCTTCAGGGCAAGATAACAATTTGAAAGCATTGAGCAGAAAATGAAAAAGCATAGCGGAGAAAAAGCAGAAGCTCTGTATCCATTTAAACTTACAGTAATTCATGTATTATTGGACTGTTGTGGTGTCTGTGATGCTTTCTGTAACAAACACTGCAGGAAGAGACTGATCAGTATCGCTGCATTACGTTATGTCACATCATTTTGTAATTCTATAATGTTTTTACAAATCCCAGTGCTGAATTACAAATAGAGAGCAGAGCTGCAGCGAGACATGTCTGGATTCAATAAAAGGAGAAATTAAATGGATTTAGGGCAGACATGGAAGTCATTTAGACAGAACTAATACACTCTGTTACAGCAGATTTAGAGACAAGACTTTAGATGTTGATTTGTCTGTAAACTGAGCTTCTTTCTTTTTGGACATCCAACTAAACCAAAAAATCTGATGAAAGATGTCATAAATACATTTCGTTAAATCGTATTTTTTAATGTGAACGATGCTGGATGTTACATGGTTTTTGTGCCACCTGTCAGATGATCCTCAGGTAAAATCATTTCTAACCAAAGCCGCTGTAATTTGACAGAATCACTTAAATTGAGCTTTACCTGCATTTTGTAATAATATTTTTCAAATTTGCTGTGTCCAAAATATACATCTTATTCTGCTACAAAAAGCTACATTTATAGTACATAACAGTTAAAACATCGTATTTTGTCTGGGCTTTTGCTGTTTCACGTCACCTTCCCTCTAAGCGGCTTAGGAAGCTCAGTGTGGAGGGTCACAGCTCTGACTGAATGTGTGTCATATAAACTTCTGATTATGAAATGCATGTAGACCAATATTGTCCCCTAATCCTTTTTGCCTTTAGCCTCCGTCCAGTGCACCAGCCAAATCTGTTCAACAGTGCCTGTAGGAATAAAAGAAAATCTAATGTCTATTTCATACTAATGATGTTTCTGCTCCTTTTGCCACTCGTTTGTACAATATTGTTCCTGCCCTTATTATACTATAAAGCCCTTTGAAATGCGGCTCTGAAAAGCTCTTTATAAATAAAGTTTAGTATGGATATTTTACTAATTTGTTTGTTTCCTTAAAGACAATGACGAAAAGACTGTTTGATATAAGTGTATGTGGTCCAACCTCCTGAATGTAGACTGTTGCTTGTAAGAAAAACTAGATATTTTCCTAACATTTCTTTTACGTGGCATTCTGTTTTTTTAATGAAATAAAGGCTTTTGTCTTGTCCAATTTTAGACAGTCTACTTCATTTACTATAGAAGCACAAGTGCATTGCATTGCAGCCACTAACACAAACACACATAAACTTTTACTTGAGCTAAAGCTGTCCTTACTGCTGCGCAAAAATCAATAGATGCAAGATTTAGAGCAAATGAAATCAATCACATGATCAATTGAGGGCTCGTAAAAAGAGTTAATTCACGAGGGTCGGCCTTCACAGCGTCAGATCACCCCACCACATGAAATATATCCCCATGAAAAGTGACTTCAGTGAGTGACTTGGACCCTCATCTGAGCACACAGCCTGTTTAGAAGAAAAAAGAGGAGCAAACACAAGAGTCAACTACATCAGCATCATCATAAAACACAAGATTTTAGGGTATTTGTTGGGATTTAGTTAACAAGAACATGGCACTGTCAGACTGAAGTTATTCCCTCAGTATTCCTTCATTTTTGGTTTTTAAAAAACTGATTTAGTTGCACAGATTAAAAAGAGAATTGGTATAATTTTAGTCTCCTCCAAGACATATTTCTCTGCAGCTGCAGTTTGTGATCACTCTCTCGCTGGAACTTACCCATCTGGTTTGCTGTGACCTCTTCTGGATACTTTGAGAACGACAATCCAACGTACTTCTCAACTAAGAGAAAACACATGAAAAAAAATAACTCATTCAATTCAATCTACTCTGAAAGACATTTATATTGGGGGGGGAAAAAGTGACAAATGTGTGAATCTAGGAGAAGTCAAGTGAGGCTAGAGAGTGAACAACGGGAAAGAGTCATAGTTCTCATGCAATGATTTGGACATGCATACAAACCCTTATTCAGAAGGCGACATATGGAGGCCAAATACAAAGTGTGCATTTGGCAATCTAAGAATTTTTACATCTGATCATACATTGATTGAAAGATTGTCCTCCTATAAATACTTGGGAATATTCATTTAATGTACATATCTATATTGCCAAAAGTTTTCGCTCCCCCATCCAAATAATCAGAATCAGGTGTTCCAATCACTTCCAAGGCCACAGGTGTATCAAATCAAGCACCTAGGCATGCAGACTGCTTTTACAAACATTTTTCAAAGAAGATATCTGTGGTCATAAATGTAGAATAAAGAGTGCTGAGTCAGATTATGCCAACTAGACAGAAACAGTCATGCACCGCTCACAGTTTATCAGCCTTCAACAGATGACTGGACACACAGTGCAGCACCCCCACCTCATTAGCCTGGTATTCAACAGGACAGATTTTGCCTCAGTGGGTTCTGACAATTTACTTCCTTGACAAAACAACAAAGCCATTCAGTTCCCTTCACCCTCTCTCATAATGCACACACACAAACACAAACACACTTGTGCACATACACACAGATATGCAAACAAGGCTGGACCACAGAAAAAAACACGACCGCAGGCCCAGCTGATATGAATAACACTCATTTTCATATATTTCACATCTGATCTTTTAGCAGCAAGATGTTTGCGTCTCTGTTTCAGTTTGTGAACACTAGAACACAGATGCTTTCCTCAGTCTGTACAGGTAAACTCTCTGGCAGAAACAGTCAGGAACAAACTTGCACACACATCGAGCAGCCCCTCTCGCGAACACACACTTCTTCTGTGAATGAGGAGAGCAATGTCACGTCCTAATCTGACATCTAAACCTAACCTACCCTGAACATAAAACCGAGGTTTCACATTGGACTGGAAATATTTACATCGTGGAGACTTGTTTTTTGTTGCCAAAAGAGATTCAGATCCTCCCAATATGACTGCAATATGACACACATTAAGGTGAAGCACAGCCAACACCCACACATATGCAAATCATAGTAGATTGTCTGCTATAAAATGTACACAAACTCTCTCTCTGTACACACAAAGTCCTTTAAACACATTTTACATATAAATGATTGAATAGCACGCTTATGTTATGAGACACAATACAGCTGTGGTCCCGACCGGTCTGCATGTCACAAAAGATTATGTCATCTGCATAACAACAGTGATGTTATCTGCTTATCTTGGGGGATAAGCAGGCCGAGTTTTGTTGACAGTGCTGGATGAAGAGGAGGATGGTGCGATGCAGATTGGATCAGTGTGCGCTGGAGCAGGTTTAGAGAAGCGTGCAGCTTCGAGGTGGGCGTGTGCCAGTACAGTTTGCATTACAGCCGTGCACAGAGTCCTCAGTGACGGCATACAGGTTTGTTCAGGGTTAAGTTTGAGCTTGAGAGCCAGGATGTGCACACACAAACTCACAACGGTGTGTTTACCTTCAAACTGTGAAGTCCTGGAAGTGTCCTGGATTGCTGCTGTCGGTGTTATCAACTGCTTTCATGTGGTAACCATGGAGAAGTCTGTCATGAGCGTAATCCACAGTGGAGTACAAGGAAATGCAATGAGATATACTTGGAGTATAAATATTACAATGCAAGGAAATGCAGTGAGGTATAATAATTTATGTTGTCTGTGCCATGATTTAGGCATGTCCCAGTTTGTACCACTCCTGTATAATCATGTTCTTTATTGGAGGAGATGCCCAAACTCACAACAAGGTCTTACTGTTTGAATTATGCATCTGTGAACTTCAAAAACTTGAAGTTACACTGCATTAAAGAAGATGGAAAAGTAAGAACTGTACATTCACTGTTGCAATTTTGATAATAATTAGTTGTAAATAAACATCAAAGTCATTTTAAACTTCAACAGCTGCATTGTTAGGCATGGGTATCTGAGATTATGGCTCTTTAATGTCTTACAAATGCTATATTATTAACCCAGAGCTATTTTTTTCTTGGTTTGTTTTCACAAAAAAGAAATTAATAAATTGATCTATTCGTCTGTCATTCTGGTCATGTGTTAAGACATATTTAGACTGACACTGACATTGAGTTTAAGAATTGTACAGATCAGAATCAAATCAGTTGACTGCCAAGTAATTTTTTACATGTGAGGAATTTGACATGGTGATTTGGTGCATTACAGTAAACACTGACAAGCAGATTTATTTATTTTAAAAAGAAGGATAAAAGCTTAAAGCAGCAAGTGGTACCATCCACTAACAACCATTTTCTGGGGTTTGGAGTTCTATTTTGAACTTTATATTATAATTATAGAATATTTTAACCCCAAAAAAGAAAATTGCTGCACAGCATTGCAGATGCTCCTAGACAAATGGAAGTCATTTGCATACAAATGTGTTGGCAGAAAGTCAGACCCAATTTTCCCAAATATACAAAACTAGTCTCAAAATCTTACTTTTAATAGTATCTACAATATTGTTCAAAAGAACTCTATATATTGCAACCAAAAAATATAAGCAATATCTGCATGGTTTGATGTAAGGGATGGGTTAGCATAACTCTACAAAACAATAAACAAATAAATAAGTAGATAAATAAATGGATAAAATATTCTAGAAACACATTTGAATAAAGTTCTTTCAGGAACTTCTCTGAATTGAGCTGTTAAAGTTTCCCCCACAGACATCCCCAAACAAGCAGCATTCCTTAAATATCCCCAGAGTTCCTTGAGGCTCTACTAATTCTCAGAGAATACTAAAAGATAACCACAAAGCCCACTTTACAATCTGTTGAGGCATTGCAGTGAGTTCAAGTAGTGAGTTAAGGGGTTATGAACCGTTTCTCTGAGCAGGAAACGCCCCTGTTGGTGTTAAAAGTCTCACAACCATCAAACTGCTTCCTCTACATATAAAAAGAATAGAGAATAGGATTTTCAAAATAAAGGTACAGATAAGAGACTGCAAATTATCCCTTTGTTTTAGATGTGAACAAAACTTGGAATTCGTAAAACGTAATTATTTGAAAGATGGCACTACATATCCTACTAATTTGACACACTAATATTTAAAGCCCCATGCTTCAAAATTAGCGTTTGTCTGTGTTGTGTCTTTGGAAAAATAAAAGCAGGCTGGTTCGTTGGCTCCTCTCAGTTTAACCTGCAGCTATCTCTACAAAAGGAAGGCCATTATTTTTGAGAGTTGCACCCACTAAACCCTTCCAATCGTGTCTACCTTGACGTGATGACCGAGGCGCTCACTTTCTTCCCCTGGTGTCGTCGTTAGGATACAGCGGCACCGAGGCGCATCCACAGACACACAGAACTCCAACTAAATCTCAGTTTAGCTGGATTTTATCATTTTTCTGCCGAATTTCATCAGTTCGTCGCTTCTACAGAGCTGCTCACAGGTAAGTTTCTGCTCTGAAACCCTTTTTCCCCCAACAGTTTTTCTACAACTCCGTGTTTCACAGTGGAAGTGAACAGCCCACTTCTAGCTGCGCTGCACTTTGTTTTTAGGCACGACATGAAATATTTATTCATTAGTGCATCGACTTGTACTTCATGCTCTTTATTTTGGGTATTTTTATTACTTATTTTAGTGCCTTTTTGTTTCAGATTTTCGTTAAGTACACGTACGGCTTTTTAATGCAATGTTTACAGTCTATAAGTGATATATTGATGATATTTTGTTGCTAAAGTATAGACAGAGAAAGTATAGACAGATATCAAATGTTGTAAATATTATACTATGTTGTGCATAAGTTCTGTAGATGTTTATGCCAACATGGTAATGCTCTTTCTCTCTTATGGTACACTCAAAATGAAAGTTTTGGAAACAATTTACTTTCCTTAACTAATTCAATTTACTGGTATTTTACAAATTTTCCCTGGTTTGTTTCCGTGATTTTACCATTGTCTAGTAAAATCACAGAAAAAGTATGAATTTACATCTTGACTGTAAGAAAACAAACAAACAAAAGACAGGCTGAAACTTTGAATGGCATCCTCAACAAAAATCCGCATTTTTTTGCAAAAGTAGTAATTTGTTCTTTTATGTTTGTCCAAAGAATTATTGTTTACCTTGTTTGAATCAACAAAAAATCATTATTTTACAGTATTTGCCTCTACTAGAAAGAAAAAATATCTATAATGAGGACTGAAAAAA